>NW_024748502.1:7646127-7683077 GCF_018991925.1 Homarus americanus | reverse complement strand
ACGTGCTCAGAGAAATGTGAATACATTATAGTTAGGTTCTTCCCCTGTGAAGTCTCGGATCCGGTCATGCTGTGGTAATATTTTCCGCACATTAGTTGCATGCGTCACTGGGTTAGTCATGTTAGTGGTTATAGGTTTACTAGTTAATGGCAATGCTGGTAAATTACTCGTGCATTGATCAGGGGATGTCAATACACTGTCAGAGGTAGGTTCACTATACAGAGGTGAAGTGTCGTAAGAACTTCGTGACCTAAGTTGTGTAAATAATAATTCGTTATTTGTTTTATCTATGGTTGCTTCACTAACTTCCATTGAAGTGTTTACTGTTAGTTCAGGTTCAATGACTTGTAACTCATGCACACCTTCGAGTTCACATGTGTCAGTGTCAGCAGTGTCATGAGGTACAGTGCCACTTGAATCATTATCCAAGTTTTCATTAGGTTGATCGTTAACAATATATGAATGATCCATAAATGTTTCTTAGATTTAAATGTTTAATAACTTTGCCAATCCATTTTAACTGGTATGTTTGTTTTAATACATAGAATGCAAATCTGTTGAGGAAGTACACTTCAAATATGTACATGGACCAGTTGATAGCTGTTTTGGTATGAGACTGTGGGGCACGTGATATTGGTTCACACTCAGGATGGGATGGAGAAAGGAAACTCACAATGTGCTCTCTGTATACATATTGTATTGGATGTACAATGCAGCTTGGTGCTGGGAAGGCAGCATGGTTACAGGCGTTGAGTAGAGGGAGCTGGTTGGTGAGGGTGCTCAGAAGAGGACCAGCTTGTGGGTCGCCATGGTCGCCGACTAGGGAGGGAGCCGCCAGGCAGGAGCGGTGGAGGAGATGGTGTTACTTGCTGGTGGCTCTAGGTAGAAAGAGAAATAGGTCACCAAGAGGTGAGGTCTTATATAGCGGAGGTAGGCGTGGCTTAATAGTTGACCTCCGTCATGTAAGGCGGCGCTGGTTGCTGACCTAGACCACGAGGCATACACTGGGGAATTCGCGGGGTCGGCTAGTCAGCGACAAACAGCGTTTGTAGGGGAGGAATCCACTACAACACGAATTGTTTTAATTAAGTTCTGAAACCTTTAAGTGGCAGGTCTTGATGTAAACACTGTAGGGTTTCGTGATATTATGTTGTCTAGCACTCAGGATGGATGGAAACTCTAAGGTGGTGGTTTTCTTATATAATATAAGTTATATGGTAGACAGTCTGGTGCTAGAGATGCCATGTGGTGAGGAGCTGCTCAGTAGACACGTTCAGTGAGTAGCGTGTTGAAGGAGGTAGATGTGCAGGAGCTTCGTTAGAGAAGATGTTGCCTGTTGCTGGCCTCCTGGTTGAATGAAAGCTGGAGAGCGAGGAGCTTGCTTGGAGGAGGTGTTGCGTGTTCAGGAACGTAGAGTAGAATGAATCTCAATGGAGAGACAGAGCTTATATACACAGCAGCCGGAAGTAAACCGTGGGAAGTCGCCGGTTTCTTGACTCCGTTGCTAGGGAAGGCGTGGCTGGTTGCTAGGATACTGTGGCATCTTGTGACGCCCTCCCCCTGGGCCGCTCGTTTGGTTGCTAGGAAAGACGTAGCAGGTGGCTGGTTGCTAGGATACTGTGGCATTGGAATGCGGCTAAGCAGTTGTAGGGGAGACGTCCACTACAATACTCCCCCTCCCCTCCCGGCGCGGCGGGAGGCTGGATGTTGTCCGGGTTGTGTCCCACACATAACACATACCGGGTAGGTGTACGTACGACTCGGCCGCTACGTGTAACAACTCCCTCCAGTGACACAAAACCTGTGGGAGAATTAGGAGGAGAAAGAGGGTTTGGGATTAGAGGAGGTTGTACAAGCAATTGTTGTTGTGCTCCTGCTGCTGCAGGGGCTGCGTCAGGAGGAGGGTCCATGGCAGGAGCAGGTTCTATGATAGGTGCAGGTTCTATGATAGGTGCAGGTTCTATGTCAGGAGGAGGGTCCATGGCAGGAGCAGGTTCTATGACAGGAGGGAGGTCTATTACAGGTTCAGGTTCTATGACAGGAGGAGGGTCTATGACAGGAGCAGGTTCTACAGCAGGAACAGGGTGTACATGAGGGTGAAAAGAGAGTGCCCAGAAATGTCGTGGGCGTGGTGTTGCTGCCGGTGGTAGCTGCGTGTAGACTGGTGCAGGCGTAGTTTGTTGATGGTGCTGCTGGGCTGGGGGCCCGACGGGTAAGGTGGCCGGTTTGACTCGGTCTATGCTGACGGTGTCATGTCTGCCATTCCGGATAATCGTCAGGAACTTTGCTGAACGATGTTACCAACCACGCCACCAATTGTCATGATCTACCTACCCAGCACCACGAGCAACGCCATCTAGGGACGAAACCCGAGTATGACTACTCTTAGTTACCACTCCGGGGTTTCCCTTCTCCATATCCTGGTTGTTGCGTCACCTCCTCAAAGTCTTCTTCGTCAGCTCCAGTTCGATGAGAGTTCAGTTCACTCTGGGAAGTGACCACAGGATCACCTATCCTGGAAACCTACGGCACAGTGACTACCTACCGTCTTCTACAATACTCAGCCTTACTCGTCAGCCATCTCAGCTCCGCACTTAAGTATTTGTAATCCTATGTTGCCTCCCACCTCCACCTTGCTTCAAATTATTGTATGTTGTATAAATATGTATATACTGTTAATGTTTAGGTTAAGTATGGTTAAGGGTAAATTATAGAAAGCTGAATATTTTGTTAAGGAATTTATGGTACTTTATTATACACAACAAAAACTCACATCCTTTGTCTACCCTTTTATAGTCCGATTGTCTTTGTTTTTTTGTTGTTGCCTGTTGGGATCTGGGTAGACTTTTAACTATATTCTAAATCCCCAACTCGTAACACTGCTGTAGCATTGGGCATAAGAATTGCTTCTGTCCACCTGGTGAAACGGTCGATGCAGGTGAAGATGTAGAGTGCTACCGTGGGATGATGGAAGAAGGTCCCACGATGTCGAGGTGTACTACTTGAAAACGTCCTTTGGGAATAGGGAAGAGGGTTTGTAAGGGGGGCCCGTATGTGACGATGTATTTTGGAGGACTGGCAGGGCTGAGCACTGGGCAGCCCATTTCTTCAATATCAGACTTGATGCCGGGCCAGACGACATTGCGTGAGGAGAGGCGCTAGAGCCCACACACACACCCGGGTGGCTGAGACCATGGATGCGGTCGAAAACAAGCGCGGCCGGTGGGCGGCGTGAGCACGGCGGTCTGGGCTGTCCACAGGATATATCGCACCACAATTTTATCTTTGTGCCAGGAACAGGAGTTCTTGGAGTGTGAGGCCTGAGGGGATGTCTTGTATGCCAGGTCTTCGTCTTTCTCTTGAGCCGCGCTGCTAGCTGCCCATAATCAATGGGTGGAATGAGGGAAGAATGTTGGATATACAACGGAGGGGCGTCAACGCGATCTCGTTGTGGCTGCTAATGTGTTGGACGTCGCTGGAGAACTCCGAGATGTAAGCCAAGTGGCGCAGGACACGAGGTGTATGTGACTACCAGAAGCTAGAAGCGAAGGCGCGTGGACGAGGGGAGCTTGTGATCGGTGAAGAGGTGAACTAGCGGGCCTCGAGTGCTATAAATGTTTGACAGCCAGGTATATGGCCAGGAGTTCTCGATCAAAGCGCTGTACTTGAGTGTAGTGGTTGAAGCCGTTGTGAAGAAAGCAACGGGCATGAGAATTCCGTTGATCTCCTGCTGTAAGACAGCGCCCTGCAGTAAAAGCGTCTGTTGTGAAATTAGTCCGGGCGTTAGGTCTTGAGGTGGGCCAGGAGGGTGGCGTGTAATGTGCTGTTTGATAGTGGTGAATGCTGTGTAGTATCGACCACGAGAGACTTGTGAGACTTCTTTGGGCGTCCTTGAGAAGGTCGTGTGAGGCCTAGGACGGTGGCAACTTTGTCAATGAGCGGTGGTAGTAGTTATTCGGCAGGAATTCTCAGGTTTCTTCGCCGTTTCGGGTTTGGGGAACTCTCTAATCACAGTTATCTTCTGTTGTGGTAGGGGTTGTATGCCACTGGGCGGCGAAGACCCTGTGACCGGGAAATCGATGGCCGAGGTTCCAAAGACGCCTTAGCAGGATGAACTTTTCATGTTGTTTGTTCTGCAGGCGTTGGAGAGGTTATGGAGTGGTGGCGGTGCTTTCGGCGGGGCGTCGAAGATCTGACGAGGATGTAGTCAATGTGAGCGGTGACAAAATCGAGGTCATGAAAACGCCGGGTCCATGTACCTCCTGGAAAGTCTTGTGCTGCATTCGTGAAGCCAAAACTCATGAAAGTGTACTCAAGAAGGAGTTGGCAGATGGTGATGGCTGTCTTCTGGAGTATCTGCAGTGCTACTGGGATCCTGGTGGAAGGCACGCTCCAAATCGGTGATAACTTCAAGAAGATAGTCTTGCCATGAAGTTTGTGGTGAAGATCCCTGGACATCTGCGGAATAAGGTACCTGTCAGGTTTGGTGACGAGATTCAGGGCTCTGTAGTCGCCACACACCTCCACTCACCGGGTGTTTGCTTAGGGACAATAGCCATGTGAAGAGGCGATGCCCAGGGACTCCTTGAAGGGGCAGATGATGCTGTCTTGCAGTGGTTTGTTGAATTCTACTTTGGCTGTGTTCAGGAGCTCAGGGCGCAGGCGGCGAGGGCGTGAAAAGACTGGTGGTCCTTTGGTTTTCGTGTGGTGGAAAATTCCCGATGTAGGTGGGTGGGGGTAGGGAGACTCGGGGGTGAAAGCTCCTTAAATTCGTCGAGCAGGAGGAGAACTCGTTGGAAGAGCGCAAGACAGGTGATAGTGTGTCAGTGTGTCTGGCACGAGAACCCTGGATCTTGCGTGCTGTAAGCTCATGGATGAGGCACCGAATGGCTTGGTTTGACGCCGAGGCTTGTGGAAGGTGAGAGTCAAGAAACCAAAAGGATGGGTTGGGGAACCGTCTGCTATCACGAATAACCAGCGCGAAGTCTTGGGCAGACCGAGGTCTAAGGCGGTCGCATTACGCCGTAGGAGGCGATGGAGCACCGTTGGCAGCGAACAGGTGTAAGAGGGTTGCTTTGGCTTGTCTTGTAGTGAAGAGGAGAGGATGAGGCTGACCCGATGAACCTGTCAATCGATGAGAACTTCTTGCCGGAGATGCGGTCGATGGCGCGCAGTAATGAGACGCCCCTGAAGGACCGGAGGGCTGAGGCGGCGTCTACCAGCCTCGGTGTTGCCGTTTCCCGAATAATGGGTGCAATAGGGCTCCTGGTTCAAGCATTGCGGCCGGGAATCTGGTGATACCAGCAGAGGGCATATTTTGTTGTGCTGGGGGCTGGCTGCTGTGCGTCAAAGGGCTTGTAGGAGCGTGGTGTGTGTGAGTCAGGAACTGGCGCCCGGCTTGGCGAATATGAGAGCAGAACTGCTCAATGGTGTCCATCCTGCACGGTTCCAAAGTTTGCAACAGGTCGCCAGTGTCTTGTAGAAATTATTGCTCGGCTGGGGGTGTGACCCGGCACCAGGATTCGGTGGTAGGTACTGGTGTGACCGTGGCGGCAAAGAGTTTTGTAGCGCACTCGTTTGGTCTATACTGCCGCGGTTGCATAGTTCTGGTGTCTGGCCGGAAGTGACTCTACTGCAGACTGTGGGATGTTGCGTACTTCTGTGGGTAGCTTTTGTGCGTGAAGCTGGCTTTGGGATAGAGAGTCCCAGGAGTCTGTCTGTGGCCGGAGTTCAGCGACATCTCCTCCCAGGGCGTCCTGGGGTTGAGTTCGAGAAATGAGATGGACTGCGCAGGAGATTGGGGCTGAATCTGTTGATGCCGCGTCTTTAAAGGCATCCGCAGGGAATCGGCAATTGTTGTCATCTGGAGGGTTGGGGAAATGGACTGTGAGACCCGCGGTGGCGACTTCCGTGCCAAACCAAGGCACAGAGCAGGGGCGCCATACTTTTTGCTCGTCAGTCGCTTGTGAACCGGCGAGGGCTGCTTCCACCTGATCTAACCAGTCTCGGCGTTGTGGTTGAAAGTCAGTAAAGAAGATCTGTCAAATCCTCCATCCTGTGTGGTACTTTTTCATAGGGTCACCATTTGTAGGGTTTCGTGATTATGTTTTTCTAGCACTCAGGATGGATGGAAACTCTAAAATTGGTGGTTTCTTATATAATATAAAGTTATATGGTAGACAGTCTGGTGCTGGGAATACATTGCAATTTGAGGAGCTTCACTCAGTAGGCCATTAGGTGAAATGGCGATGTTGAAAGGAAGGTAGATAATGCAGGAGCTTCGTTAAAGATGTTGCCTGTTGCTAGCCTCCCAGTTGAATGAAAGCTGGACGGCAAGGAGCTTGCTTGGAGGAGGTGTTGGTTTAGGAACGTGAGTAGAGATGAATCTCAATGGAGACCAGAGGCAATACAGCAGGAGTAAGCTGTGAAGTCATGGGTTCTTGACTCCGTTGCTAGGAAGAAGACGTGGCTGGTTGCTGGATACTGTGGCGTCTGGTGACACCCCCTGGGCCGCTCGTTTGGTTTATAAGGAAGACAGCCAGCAGATGGCTGGTTGCTAGGATACTGTGGCATTGGAATGCTGCTACGCAGTTGTAGGGGAGACGTCCACTACGCTGCTAAAAACCCTATATACTTTTACATGTTCCAGCCCCATTAACTCACCAAGAACCAATGGTTAAAGGCCAGTTCATAAGGTCTCAGTAAAGTGGAAACGAAAAACAAGAATCCAGTTTATATATATGCATTCTAAAGAAAAAGTCATAAGTGTTTTACAAATAAAAGAGAACTCCATGACATGTTATATTCTTCCAAAGTATATTAAAATATCGTGTAGTGAGACGTTATATGTTGAGTGATTTTCATTTTGTCATCCAAGGAGATGTACAATTTTTTTTTCTTAATAACAAGTACAGTATTAAATGAATTATTGATAAGTTTTGCATATTATGGCAACACCCCTGTATGGCAAGCTGCAACCAGTCGTGGTGTGACAGAAGAATTTATGAGATCAGCATTCAACATCTTGTAAGCAGAAGGAACATCCCCTACTGACATCCCCATTGATTTTTACAGTGTTGACACATAATTGGGTGTTTCAGACCTTACACCATTTAGACATCACAAGTTGTTTAAACAGTGTTTTGGCTGTTCATGATTGGAGACTGTGTACTTCCCGTGTGTACCCAACAAGTTCCTTATATACAGGGCAACCATAGGTCTGTATCACACAGAAGCAAACTGACTCTCATCAGTGGTAGACGTTCCCAGTGAACCCAGTGATTCGCTAGTGATTAGTCAGCATCTTGACGGATAGTGGACTCCCCGTCGTCGAAGTGGACTCAACCGTCGCCATTTTGAAGCTTCAATCAGTTGCTACGCAACGGATACATCATCTGATCTGCTATCAACTGGATTACTGGAAGAACATTAACCCACTGACCGAGACCTTGGCATCAGCTGTGACTGCGTGAGGGACTATTCCAAATGACGGCTACAGTTCTTTTGCGTCGACTCAAGACTACATTTATAGGTATATCATAGGTGTACACTATATTTATACCCACATTGATATTTTCTACTGCATATCTTCACATTAGTCATCGTATAGGTTATCTTCTTTTTATAAATGTCTTACTTACCTTTTACATAAATATATAGATACTGATGTAATTACAGTCCAGTATTAATTTTCTCTTGTTCATTTATTGATACTTTATTCATTTTACTAGTAAATCTATTTACTGTAAATGGAGGCAAAGTATTTTTATGATATTTTTGGTGCTACCCATTTAAGTATTCGTGGATGATCTTTTTAAGTTATCGTGTTCAGACTTTACCAAATTGGTGGAGCGTTATAAAACGATTCAGATATTGCTGATGGTATTAATGTCACAATTGAACAATTAGATTTATCAGGTTCGCACGAAACACAGGCGCGGTCCCAGCTAGACACTTCTGTCAGGAGTAGTGAAGATTTAATACATCGATCATTTGACAATTTAAACCATAGAACCCTAAGGTCAGGTAATAAGTAGAAATACGTCACCCGACTCTGAGCAGGCTCTCCGTTCTCCTACACAGAAAGACAGTGTGTCAAAAATTTTCATTACATCCCATCTTAAATCCTTCAGTTAGGGCTAAGTTGTATAGCATCGTTACTTCTAACATCGGCATGTCAACTAACCTTTCTAACGTTATTCAGGTGTTACTGTGTGGCGACCAAGTTCGCGATTTTACGGCGGAAGATGAATACCGTGTGACTACATATCTAAGAGCATGTGAGGGTTCTTATGAAAAACGTGAAGGTAACAGGTGATGAGAGGAAAGTTTTCCACTCTCATATCAAACAAGGTAGCTTTGCAAATGAGCGTTTAGACGCCAGTGGTCTTGCTGACCTTAGGAATGAAAAGTTCGAAAGGCACTAATTGGTATTTTTGAGTCTGGAACACAGCAAGGACAGTTACATTGAATGTTTAGGTGGATTGGCCGTATGACAAGTGTGGTTCGCGCAGAAAGTCAGATGAAGAGTGTAGCCATTGTTGGTGATGTCTGTCAAGACATTTTTGCTAATATGTCTAAACAAAATGTTGCGAAATTGATTGAACTATTTAGTTTTCTTGTGACAGTCCGTGACTCTACATATTGTCGTGCACAGGACAATGAGTATGCACCAACTGGTTTGATCATACCTGTACAGAGTACTTAAATAAAATTGCTCCTAAGGCAGCCCGTACTCCACTAGCAAGGACAAATATACCTGTCTTACCAATGTAACAACGAGTTCCCAAGAACTAAGTTAAGCAAACTTTAGTATGTCCCATTTTCAAGAAGAAAGGTCATAGAGTTGACTTTTGTTACCAGCTCCAGCGTGGTGGTTTCAAGAATAAAGAAGAGACCCGTCAACCACCAAAAAATGTAAAATTACACCATGACGCCTCAGTAAAGTTGCCTTCATTGGTACCAGATATCGAAATAAGTACTTTCTATTTTATATGGCGGTGGGTCCGGTTGTAAGAAGTTAGGCAAGGTTAGGTAGGTTTCTTTGGTTTGTTAGGTCAGGTTCTATTAGGTTCTAATAAATGTAGCCTCCCTTAAAACAATATAACGATGCGAACATCTGTGAAAAAAATTAACGAAATTGAACAACTCCTTCAGGCGTTAGCCGTCTCCTCCATTGTCATAAAAGGGACACACATGCACACCTACGCTACGACAATAGCAACCATTACAAGAGGAATTTGAAAGATTTCAGTGTGGTGCACAGTACCTGTCAAGCTACAATTACCCCAATTCGCCACCATTTGTTATCCCCTCTTGGGTAACCAGATCTCTGCCTATACCAAATGCCATGAAAATAGCTCCGCCCATAGAACTGACGTGACTACGACCATATTGTGAACTAGCCACTCAATGGAAAAAGTGCTTAAAGAATCTTTCAAAAACAGATTCTGATTGAACACTCAGAATATTCTCCTACAGCTAATAGATAATATCACATGTATAGTCTGTTTAGCGTTGGATGTGTTGTAGTGTGGGCGGGCATCTGCGTTCAAGCTGGCGACGCAGTAAGGTTGATTGAATGTTTTCTCTGTAATCATACGGGTGTATAGTGAATTCCTTCGCACACGGAATATCTAGATAGAAATAGGGATAACATATTATTTAATCTCGTCTTTGTTGATTAAATTTAATTAGCCAGACATCTCTTTACATTTCCCCTAACTAATATAACAACAAAAATGGGTCCCCAGTAACAGACGGATGAGTAAAGTAAAACCAAGTGAACCGGTTACATTTAATTTAAGTACAGTGCCCGCACACGAGTAAATAAAGTAAGTAAAACACCCTCTTATGTTATTCCAGGATTACTCATAATAAGGACAAAAATTACAAAATATTATTATTTGTCCTAGGGGGCTTTTGTCTTCAGGGGCTTTTGTCCAGGGGGCCTTTGTCCGAGGGGGCTTTGTCCTAAACTCGTGTGTGTCACTTACAGAGAGTTCTGTCTCTCCTAATTTTTCGTTGTTGATGGACTAATATAATTACTAACCTTGTTACGCACTTAAAGACCTTAGCTGCTGAAGCGCAGTAACAGTATTATGATGTCAACGTGTCAGTAGTGCTCCCTGGCAGGTGTAGATAAACACCTCACCAGGGCTACCAACTGCTACATGGGGCATGATGACTTATAACTGTTCGCTCAAAAAACATTGTTTTTTATAGCTGACTTGAATACGTGTGAATAAAAACTTCTGAAAAATTAAAGGCAACGCAATTTTACACATGCCAATGAATTATTATAATTATTATTATTATTATTATTATTATTATTATTATTATTATTATTATTATTATTATTATTATTATTATTATTATTTTTATTATTATTATTATTATTATTACTATTATTATAATTATTATTATAGTAAGAAAGTGTTTGGCAATGAATGTAGGCAGAACCTGCATGTGGTAGCTCTTAGCTCTGGCCACTTTCAATAATAATAATAATAATAATAATAATAATAATAATAATAATAATAATAATATGTAATAATAATAATAACTATACTGTACTTCAGATTTAGCTTCTTATTCAGCAACAAACAAATGCCAGGAAAAGTATAGATTTTAATGATAGTTTCCGAGATAACAGGGGTGTGGTGGTCGAGTGCATACAACGCTCGTCTCCTGTTCCGTGGATTGATTGTTCGATGCCGGCACTGATTAACCCATCTGTAAATGGATACTGTACCTTTGTTTATAACTTTGGAAGTGAGGCGGTCAGGGGCAGTACTGTCGAAACTGCATCCTGTATACCGAAGCGAATGGTACAGTGTGCTGTATCTACATTCATCCTAACGGTACCCACTTTCGTTTTTCTCTGAGAAAATTTTTGAGATATCTTAATACCGTTTTCAGCGGACTATTCTTGATACCTACGATCACACGCAGTGTTGAGGTAAGTTGTACACAACAGCCGTAATAAGCTTGTACTGTCACCCAATGTCCTTCACTGCCTAAGTACAACAATCAGTGTGTTGTTAAAGGTCTTCACCCATTATATATTAAAATGTACGTCGAGTCTCTTTCACTACTTAAAGATATTGTAATACTGTAGTGTAAACCAATGGGGAGATCGGCCTCGTCTCGGCATCAAGTGTCCATTTAATGGTGTGTCACAGTACAGTGTCACGGTACAGTGTTTCACAGTACAGTATGTCAAGGTACAGTGTGTCACAGTACAGTGTGTCACGGTACAGTGTGTCAGTCAGTATGTCACGGTACAGTGTGTCACAGTACAGTATGTCACGGTACAGTGTGTCACAGTACAGTATGTCACGGTACAGTATGTCACAGTACAGTATGTCACGGTAGAGTGTGTCACAGTACAGTGTGTCTCGGTACAGTATGTCACAGTACAGTGTGTCACGGTACAGTGTGTGGTACAGTGTCACGGTACAGTGTGTCACAGTGCAGTGTGTCACAGTACAGTGTGTCACGGTACAGTGTGTCATAGTACAGTATGTCACGGTACAGTGTGTCACAGTACAGTATGTCACGGTACAGTGTGTCACAGTACAGTATGTCCTGGTATGTCACGTACAGTATGTCACGGTACAGTGTGTCACAGGTGTGTCACAATGTGTCACAGTACAGTATGTCACTGTGTCACAGTACAGTATCACGGTACAGTATGTCACAATACAGTGCGTCACAGTACAGTGTGTCACGCTATAGTGTGTCACAGTACAGTGTGTCACGGTACAGTGTGTCACAGAATAGTATGTCACAGTACAGTATGTCACAGTACAGTGTGTCGTAGTACAATGTGTCACGGTACAGTGTGTCACAGTACAGTGTGTCTCGGTACAGTGTGTCACAGTATAGTGTGTCACGGTACAGTGTGTAACATTTCAGTGTGTGCACAGCACAGTGTGTCACAGTATAGTGTGTCACAGTAGAGCATGTCACAGTAGTCGCACGGTACAGTGTGTAACAATATAGTTTGTCATAGTACAATGTATCAGAGTATTATGTGTCACAGTACAGTGTGTCACAGTAGAGCGTGTCACCGTAGTGTCACGGTACAGTGTGTAACATTACAGTGTCACAGCACAGTGTGTCACAGTATAGTGTCACAATAGAGCATGTCACAGTAGTGTCACGGTACAGTGTGTCACAGTACAGTATGTCACGGTACAGTGTGTCACAGTACAGTATGTCACGGTACAGTATATCATAGTACAGTGTGTCTCGGTACAGTGTGTCACAGTACAGTGTGTCACGGTACAGTGTGTCACAGTACAGTGTGTCTCGGTACAGTGTGTCACGGTACAGTGTGTCACAGTACAGTATGTCACGGTACAGTGTGTCACAGTACAGTATGTCACGGTACAGTGTGTCACAGAACAGTGTGTCTCGGTACAGTGTGTCTTAGTACAGTGTGTCACAGTGTATGTCACGGTACAGTATGTCACAGTACAGTGTGTCACAGTACAGTGTGTCACAGTACAGTGTGTCACAGTACAGTATGTCACGGTACAGTATGTCTCTGGTACAGTGTGTCACGGTACAGTGTGTCTCGCACAGTATCACAGTACAGTGTGTCTCAGTACAGTGTGTTACAGTACAGTGTGTCACGGTACAGTGTGTCACAATACAGTATGTCACGGTACAGTGGCACAGTACAGTATGTCACGGTACAGTATGTCACAGTACAGTGTGTCACAGTACAGTGTGCCGCAGGTGCAGTGTGTCACGGTACAGTGTGTCTGTACAGTGTTTCACGGTACAGTGTGTCACAGTACAGTATGTCACGGTACAGTACATCATAGTACAGTGTGTCACAGTACAGTGTGTCACAGTACAGTGTGTACCAGTACAGTGTGTCATGGTACAGTGTGTCACAGTACAGTATGTCGTGCAGTATGTCACAGTACAGTATATCACGGTACAGTGTGTCACAGTACAGTGTGTCAGGTACAGTGTGTCACAGTACAGTGTGTCACGGTACAGTGTGTCACAGAACAGTATGTCACGGTACAGTGTGTCACGGTACAGTGTGTCACGGTACAGTGTGTCACGGTACAGTGTGTCACGGTACAGTATGTCACAGTACTGTGTGTCACGGTACAGTGTGTCATGGTACAGTATGTCACAGTACTGTGTGTCACGGTACAGTGTGTCATGGTACAGTGTGTCACAGTACAGTATGTCACGGTACAGTATGTCACGGTACAGTATGTTACAGTACAGTGTTTCACAGTACAGTGTGTCACGGTATAGTGTGTCACAGTACAGTGTGTCACAGTACAGTGTGTCACAGCATAGTGTGTCACAGTACAGGGTGTCACAGTACAGTGTGTCACAGTACAGTGTGTCTCAGTACAGTGTGTCACAATATCGTGTGTCACAGTAGAACGTGTCACCGTAGTGTCACGGTACAGTGTGTAACATTACAGTGTGTGCACAGCACAGTGTGTCAAAGTATAGTGTGTCACAGTAGAGCATGTCACAGTAGTGTCACGGTACAGTGTGTAACAATATAGTGTGTCATAGTACAGTGTATCAGAGTATAATGTGTCACAGTACAGTGTGGCACAGTAGAGCGTGTCACCGTAGTGTCACGGTACAGTGTGTAACATTACAGTGTCACAGCACAGTGTGTCACAGTATAGTGTGTCACAGTAGAGCATGTCACAGTAGTGTCACGGTACAGTGTGTCACAGTACAGTGAGTCACGGTAAAGTGTCACCGTACAGTGTGCCACAGTGTAATATGTCACTGTACAGTGTGTCACAGTATAGTGTGTAACAGTAGAGCGTCTCATCGTAGTGTCACGGTACAGTGTGTAACAGTACAGTGTGTCAGAGCATAGTGTGGCACAGTAGTGCGTGTCACAATAATGTCTTGGTACAGTGTGTCACAGTACAGTGTGTCACGGTACAGTGTGTTACAGTACAGTGTGCCACAGTATAGTGTGTCACAGTACAGTGTGTCACAGTATATTGTGTCACAGTACAGTGTCACAGTACAGTATGTATAAGTACAGTGTGTCACAGTATATAGTGTTATAGTATAATGTGTCACAGTTTAGTGAGTAATAGTATAGTGTGTCACGTTATAGTGTGTCACAGTACAGTATGTAAAAGTACAGTGTGTCACAGTATAAAGTCACAGTATGAAGTCACATTACAGTGTGTCACAGTACAGTGTGCCATAGTATAGTGTGTCACTATATAGTGTGTCACAGTATAGTGTGGCACAGTACAGTGTGTCACAGTATAGTATGCCATAGTACAGTGTGTCATAGTATATTGATTCACGGTATAGTGTGCCACAGTACAATGTCTGAAGATACATTGTTTCACAGTACAGTGTATCACAGTACAATGTGTCAAGATACAGTGTCACAGTAGAATGTGTCACAGTATATTGTGTCACTGTACAGTGTGTCACGATAGAGTGTGTCACAATACAGTGTTTCGCAGTATAGTGTGTTACATTATATTGTGTCATTGTACAGTGTGTCACAATGCAGTGTGTCACAATACAGTGTCACAGTACAGTGTGTCACAGTATAGTGTGTCGCAATACAGAGTTTCACAATACAGTGTGTCAGGTTACAGCGTGTTACAGTATAGTGTGTCACAGCACAGTGTGTCAGGATACAGTGTGCCAGAGTACAGTTTGTCACTTTATAGTGTATCATAGTACAGTGGTCACAGTACAGTGTACCACAGTACAGTGTGTCACAGCATAGTATGTCACAGTACATTGGTCACAGTACAGTGTGCCACAATACAATGTGTCACAGTAAAGTGTGTCACGATACAGTGTGCCACAGTACAGTGTGCCACAATACAGTGCTTCAATATGTCCCGAAACAGTGAGTCACAGTATAGTGTGTCACAGTACAGTGTGTCACGATATAGTGTGTCTCTTTAATAGTGTGTCAGTATAGTATGTCACAGTACAGTGGTTACAGTACTGTGAGTCACAGTATAGTGTGTCACATTACTGTGTCCTAGTACAGTGTGTCACAGTACAGTGTGTTACGGTACAGTTTGTCACAGAACAATGTGTCACAGTATAATGCAGCATAATACAGTGTGTCGCAGTACAGTTTGCCATGGTATAGTGTGTCACAGTTCAGTGTTTTCACGGTACAGTGTGTCACAGTACAATTTGTCACAGTACAGAGTGGCACAGTAGAGCGTGTCACAGTAGTGTCACAGTATAGTGTGTCACATTTTAGTGTATCACAGTATAATGTGTCACTTTACACTGTGTCACAGTATAATGTTTCACAGTACAGTGTCACAGTACAGTGTCACAATAAAGTGTATAACAGTACAGTATATCATAGTACAGTATTTCACGATACAGTGTCACAGTACAATGTGTCACAGTGCAGTGTGTCACGATACAGTGCGTCACAGTACAGTGTGTCACTTTATAGTATATCACAGTACAGTTTGTCACAGTACAGTGTGTCATGATACGGTGTATCACAGCACAGTGTGTCACTTCATAGTGTATCACAGTACAGTATGTCACAGTACAGTGTGTCGCAGTGTAGTATGTCACAGTACAGTGTGTCACGGTACAGTGTGTCACGATACAGTGTGTCACAGTACATTATGTAACAGTACAGTGTGTCAGTAGTATAGTGTTTCACAGTAGAGCGTGCTACAGTAGTGTCACGGTACAGTGTGTAACAGTACAGTGTATAAAGTACAGTGTCACAGTACAGTGTGTAACAGCGCCTGTGTGTCACAGTACTGCGTGCCGCAATACAGTGTGTCACGGTACAGTGTGTCACAGTATAGTGTGTCACAGTACAGTGTTACTGTACAGTGTGTAACATTACCTGTTTGTCACAGTATATCAGTGTGCCACAGTACCGTCTGTCACAATATAGTGTATCACAGTATAGTGTGTCATATTACCGTGTCAGAGAACAGTGTGTAACAGTACAATGTATCACAGTACAGTATTTTACGATACAATGTCACAGTACAATGTGTCACAGTACGGTGTGTCACGATACAGTGTGTCACAGTATAGTACGCACCAGTACAGTGTTTCACAGTCCAGTGTTTCACAGTGCAGTGATTCACGGTATAGTGTACCATTGTACAATATGTCACGATGCAATGTTTCACAGTATAGTGTGTCACAGTATAATGTGTCACAATACAATATGTCATAGTATAGCGTGTCACAGTATTAGTGTGTCACAGTATTGTGTGTCACTGTAGAGTGTGTCACGATACAGTGTGTCACAAAACAATGTTAACAACACAGTGTTTCATAATACAGTGTGTCACAGTAGTGTGTGTCACGATACAGTGTGCCACAGTACGGAGTACCACAATACAGTGTTTCACAATACAGTATATCACAGTACAGTGTGCCACAGTACGGAGTACCACAATACAGTGTTTCACAATACAGTATGACACAGTAGTGTGTGTCACGATACAGTGTGCCACAGTACGGAGTACCACAATACAGTATTTCACAATACAGTATATCACAGTACAGTGTGTCACAGTGCAGTGTGCCACAGTACTGTGTAATTGTACAGTGTTTCACAGTACAGTGCGTTACGGTGCAGTTTCTCACAGTACAGTGTGTCACAGTATAGTGTGTCACAGTACAGTGTGTTACGGTACAGTTTGTTACAGTACAGTGTGTCACAGTATAATATATCATAATACAGTGTGCCACAGTACAGTGTGTCATGGTACAGTGTGTCACAGAACAGTGTGTCACGCTACAGTGTGGCACAGTACAGTGTGTCACAGTAGAGTATGTCACAGTACAATATGGCACAGTATAGTGTGTCACAGTAGAGCGTGTCAAATTAGTGTCACGGTACCGTGTGTAACAGTACACTGGGTCACAGTCTAGTGTATCACAGTATAATGTGTCATAGTATAATGTGTTACAGTACACTGTGTCACAGTACAGTATGACATTAAATTGTATAACAGTACAGTGTATCACAGTACAGTATCTCACGATACAGTTTCACACTACAATGTGTGACAGTAAAGTGTGTCACGATACAGTGTGTCACTTTATTGTGCATCACAGTACAGTGTGTCAAAGTATAGTATGTCACAGTACAGTGTGTCACAGTACAGTGTGTCACAGTACAGTGTGTCACATTATAGTGATTCACGGTATAGTGTGTCACAGTACAATGTGTCACGATACGGTGTGTCACTGTACTGAATAGTGTGTCACTGTACAGTGTGTCACGATAAAGTGTCACAATACATTATTTCACAATACAGTGCTTCAATATAGTGTGTCACAGTACAGTGTTTCATGATTCAATGTGTAACCTTATATTGTGTCACAGCACAGTGTGTCACAGTATAGTGTGTCACAATACAGTGTGTCACAGTACAGTGTGTCAAAGTATAGTATGTCACAGTACAGTGTGCCAAAGTACAGTGTGTCACAGTATAGTGTGTCACGATGCAGTGTGTCACAGTAAAGTGTATCACAGTATATTTTGTCTTTGTACATTGCGTCACCGTACAGAGCGTCACAGTACATTGTGTTACAGTACCGTGTCTCACAGTATATTTTGTCTTAGTACTGTGTGTCACAGTATAGTGTAAAACAGTGTATTTTGTCTTAGTCAGTGCGTCACCGTACAGAGCGTCACAGTACATTGTGTTACAGTACCGTGTCTCACAGTATATTTTGTCTTAGTACTGTGTGTCACAGTATAGTGTAAAACAGTGTATTTTGTCTTAGTCAGTGCGTCACCGTACAGAGCGTCACAGTACATTGTGTTACAGTACCGTGTCTCACAGTATATTTTGTCTTAGTACTGTGTGTCACAGTATAGTGTAAAACAGTGTATTTTGTCTTAGTCAGTGCGTCACAGTACAGTATGTCACAGTACTGTGTACAGCACAGTGTGTTACGGTACAGTATGACACAGTACAGTGTGTCACAGTATAATGTATCATAATACAGTGTGTCACAGTATAGTGTCTCACAGTACAGTGTGTTACGGTGCAGTGTGTAACAGTACAGGGGATCAGTACAATGTGTCGCAAGACAGTGTGTCACAATACAGTGAGTCACAGTACAGTGTGTCACAGTATAATGTATCACAATACAGTGTGTCACAGTATAATGTGTCACGGTATAGTGTGTCACAGTACAATGTGTTCAGTACCGCGTGTCATGGTATAGTCATAGTACATTGTGCTATAGTACAGTATTGAAACAGTTTGTTCAGCCAGAAAAATTCAAATACAGAGTCAATAATAATAACAAAATTGACATGGCTGAGCCATCAAGAGAGCTTGAGCTCTCTTGATGGCACCTGATATACTCGTACAATACTGTATACTGTACAAGAAAGTATTATGTAACATTTAGTATCATCTTGAATAGTAGACGTAACATGGTGTTAGTAAGAACATTCAGAATGTTACCATGGTCATCACTTATTTATTTATTTATTTATATTATAAGTATATAAATATTTCATAGTTTAGTTTATATGCATTAATATATGATAGGGAGGGAGGCAATAAAACATGGGTGAAACAAGAGGACTGAAACTGTCAATATCTTGTCGGCAAATATATATAATTATTTCAATGGTAATTTCTATCTATCTACATGACAATTTATGATATAATGGTTTTGGTGGTACAATAAAAGTAGGAATATAAAATAGGCACTCCAAAAATATGATTTGAAGGAAGGGGTCGTAGTCTTTGCTCGGATGGGTGGGGTTAAATGGTTCCACACCTTCCTACCATGATATTTTATAGAGGTCTGGGTACAAAGTAGTTTGGGGTGTCTTAAGTTGTATCGCTCATTATTCAGGAAATGGAAATAATTATTGTCAATCAAGTGATTGCCAGATTTGTAAACAAATAGAGCACAACAGCACCTGTTAATAACTTCAAATTTCAAAAAAAATAAATTTAGCAAATTGTTCGTTAGTGTTATCAGTTTTTTTTTTCAAGTAGTTCATTGTCCGGACACCTCTCTTCTAAGCAGTGATCAGGGGTTGTGATTTTGTAGAGCCAGATGTTCACCATAGTGTGTGACAGTGTATTAAGTGTTGATAAACAAGGTCATAATAAATTTCTTTCATTGCTGCAAGAGTAAGTGACTGACGAGTTTGATACAGGATACCGCACTGTTTATTGACTTTACTGTGACTGGCTTGTATGTGGTTTCTCCAGTTTAGTTTATCATCAACAATAACCTCAAGGAATTTAGTATTTTGTTCACCTTTAAAGACTGACTTTATTCGAGTTTAAGGTCAGTTTAATACAGATTACCCAGGTCCTGACTTTAGTCAATTTAGAGTTCATAGTTCTCATCAAGGAAGGGAGTTCTGAGTTGCTGGCATAGAGATTACTATCGTCTGCAAGTTGTATTTGATGAGTGTGCTGGAGAGGACTATATCGTTTATGTAAAACAAGATCAGTATAGGACCGAGAATGGAGTCTTGGGGGATGCCTTACAAACTTGGTGAGAAGTCATATTGATGATTATTATAGCAGACATACTGCTTCCTGTTAGACAGATATTAAGTAAACACATTGTGGGATAAGCCTTTACGCTGTAATGTTCAAAGGTTTTAGAGAGGTCCAGGAATATTCCGACTGTGAACTAAATGTCAACAGAGGAGTTTAAGATGTCATTAGTAAAGGATAGCAGAGCACTCTCAGTTGTCCTTGTAGCTCTAAATCCAAGCTGAGAGTCTGTAAGGATGTTATTGACATTGTAGAAGGAATTTTGTCTACTATATGCTAGCGGTAATTTCTGACAAGACCTTTATTCCCAGGCTTTTTATATGCTGGGTGAACTTTAAAAATTTTAAGTTTATTCAGAAAGACGCCACTAGTGCAGGAGGAGTTACAAATGTGTGGGATAACAGGTAGTAATAAGTGGGCTGCTTTCTTAATGATGCTCATTGGTATATTGTCTTCGCCTGCTGCTGCATCTATGGACATTTTTATGATGGTCAGTAATTCATCTGCCGTGAAAGGGGATAAAAACAGCTCATTTTGTTGTCTGTTTTGCAAGTAGTCTCTCTAAATTCCTCGTGGTGATTAGGGATTCTCTCTGCAAGATTTTTTGCCAATATTGATAAAATAATCATTGAAGTGGTTGGTAATGAGGAAGAGTTCCGTTACAACTGTATCATCTATATATATAAAACAAAGAAGTATGTCTGTGTGTTTGTTTGTGTGTGTGTGTGTTTGTCCACACGAGAATCTCAGAAACTACTTTACCGATCTGTAGTGATGATGGATGGTGTTATATGTAGTGATGATGGATGATGTTATATGTAGTGATGATGGATGATATTATATGTAGTGATGATGGATGTAGTGATGATGGGTGGTGGTATATGTAGTGACGATGGATGGTGTTATATGTAGTGATGATGGATGGTATTATATGTAGTGATGATGGCTGATATTATATGTAGTGATAATGGGTGGTGTTATATGTAGTGATGATGGCTGATATTATATGTAGTGATAATGGGTGGTGTTATATGTAGTGATGATGGATGATGTTATATGTAGTGATGATGGGTGGTGTTATATGTAGTGATGATTAGACAATAACAGTTTAATGCTAAAAATATATACTCTGCTGTACCGTTGTAGTGAAAAACATGGTGGAACTTACATACACCGTTAATGAACTATTGATGGAAGAAGAAGTTTTGGGGACTGAACAGTGAGACAATGTGGAGCCTCCTGGAGGGTGGCGTCCTACCATTGCCTTGCGGATGATCCGCCCGGACGGCGGCGATTCTGCTAGTATATCCTAAAAGCTAAGTGAGGGGCCGTAGGTTGAGTGTTCCTGTTCATTCTGAACAGAATTGATGATACTCCACGTTTACTTAGTGTTGCCCGATGGTGACTGGAGCTTATTTGTATAAAAGCTACATCTGGCAATTCTAACTGCTTGAGTTACTCTAGTCTTGATGCTTCGGGAAGCATCACTGAAATTTATGGGTCATTTGGAAAATTTCTTTGGAGTTTGTGTTTTTATTTCATCATTGCCTTGATTTCACTTGTAATATGGGGTTTGGAGATAGATACAGTTTTTACTAATTTAGTCTTGAGGGGGAAGCATTTATAAAAGCAAGCAATGAAGATGCAAGAGAAGGTGCAGCAGATTCCGCTAGGGTTGTCAGAGGCATAGACAGGATCCCACTTAGCATTCATTAAGTTGTTTTCGAATAACAGCTTGTTGTCGGCGCTGTAGTCTTTTTTCTTTTTTTTATTGTGACCTTTCAGATATTTTGGCTGTCTCATGCATGGTAAAAACTGGGAAGTGATCTGAGATATTGTTATAAATAATTCCACTTGCAAGATTGTTAGGAGTGTTGTTATTCCAGTTACTCTGGTGGGTTTGGTTATTGTGTTGAAGAAGAGCTTAGAATGACAGGTAGCAAGAAGGTCTATTACTGAGGTGTCCGACTCTGATTTTAGTAGATCAAGGTTGAAATCTCCTGTAATGTAGCAAGTTTCCTTTCTGAACTTATGATAGAGTAAACACAGATAATTTATCAAGAAAGATTTTTACATTAGTGAGGGGTCTTCCGTAGATTATTCCTACTAGGATATTTCTTGTGTCGTTATATAATTCAGTGAAAACACTCTCCATGAACTCCTCCTGAACCTTTAAATAATTTCTTACAGAAGTTTTAAACTTGATATCAACATATAGTGCGACAACACCACTGTGTCGTGACGTATTGACGCAGTGTCAAGTATAATTAGGGATGTTATACAAATGTTCGATATCTTTAGTGAGTTTGGTCTCACAGAACCCAAGTACATAACATTTGTGGGCAATAGAAGATATACATTGATCTAAAAAGGCATCTTAGTGAAGGGGAATACTTCTGATGTTATGGCTAATTAAGGAGAAGGAATGAGATAGTAGAAGACTAGATCTAAACTCGGGAAAGTCAAGAAAGTAATAGTTACAGTTGGGGTTGGTGTAAGCCAGTGAGTTTTGTAGAAAGGCATCAGGGTCAATATGATGGAGTATTGTGTCGACACCGTGAGTGAAAGGTCCAGTACATCTAAAGGAACGACACTAGCATCATCAGTGTAGGAATATTAGTACTTATTAAGGAACAGCAAAAATTCAGGGTCACTGAGGTGTGAAAAGGGAAGGATAAAGAAAGTCATAATGGGAGGTGAGGGGCGAGTAACATACTCACAAGTGCTACAATCAAGTTTAGTGGGAGGTCCGTCTATCTCTTGGTTATGTGGGTTGGTGTTTCCTACCACAGGGGGTGGACGTGTAATACCCTAGTAGGCCGGCAGGGGAGGAACCCCACAGATGATAACCAGGGTGCGGGCAGTGGCCGGTTCCCTCTCCGTGGGGAGGTTTTATAGTTTAACAAATTTATTGACAAAGCTTGAAGTACAGTTTGCCTACTCTGAGTAATTCAGTCAGGTCTTGACACTGAGGGTGGTATCACTTCACACTACCATGCAGGACAGAGGTTCGTACACAAAGAAATACATCATATTCATTAGCAGTATACTGTATATAGGTCCGAGTCATGTGGGTGATGTCACTGTTCACTGCCATGTAGGACAGTGGTTCATATACATTGGACGTCATATTCTAATTGAAGACTAATCAGTGTGGGCTAGCAAATTTGGGATAAACAGCAAGAATGTCCTCAAGCACACCTGATTCATTGTAGTAATTACACAGTTCATGATACAATAAGCCAGGTGGCCTGAAGTCTTTGACAATGTCACATTCAATAATATAGTGTTCAAGTGTATGCTTTAAAGGTTTATCACAAAGTTTACATGCTGAGTGTTCCGGTATGGGTACAGCGTTACATAAATGCCAGATATGTCTGTATCCTAGCATAATTCTGGCCACAACTATATCACATTGTCTAGTTATGTCCTTATGCTGGCCATACCGGTACCTCTTGTCACAAAATTTGTCATATTTACTAATGCTACAACTGCCAGGTCTCTGCATTTTTCAGTTCTTCTAGATCAGAGTTCATGATTCTGACTTGAATGTTTTTAAGTACAGCATTGGACAGGCCAAGGTCACGGTCAACATTTTACTTCTTACATGCCTCATTGGCCAGTCAATCAACACGATCATGAAACCTAATTCCAACATGGGACGGAATCCACACAAATTCGTTACGAGAGTTGTTCTCATTGGCAGTTATCACATTTCTTTTAATATCACATGCAATTCTAGATATAGATCCTGATGGGCTGTTCGTTGATTTCAAAGCACTTTGAGAGTCACAGAATATCACCTCACCTCCATTTTCCCTAAAGTAGTCTGTAGCTAAGTAGATTCCAGTTAGTTCAGTTTGTGTTGTGCTGGCCCAGTTGTTCAGCCTTTGCTTGTTTGACTCTATCATCTCTTTGTTCTTTATATATTACAATTGCACAGCCTGTTCTACCTGTTTTTGTCTGCACAGAACAATCAGTAAAAGCATAACATTCACTTAATTTAATACTCTCTATGTGTCTGTTAATAGTTTCTTGTGTGACACATTTCATCACATCCGTGTTTAACATTTGCTTACTACCAACAGGAGTATAACTAATAGGAACTGATATATCCAGCCAAGGAGGAATGGCATTAATGGGTTCGTCTGAGATGATTAGGACATTCAGTTTCAAGAGATCTGCAACACTTTTATGAAGCCATGCCCCCAAAGAGAGTCTTCCGTGGAAGGTTAGCGAGATAGTTGGGATTACTTAGATAGAACATCAACTCATTTTGAGCTGTAGTTTGGGGACCAGTGTTCTTCAAAACTTTGACACAAAACATGGTATTAAGTAGAGCTATCCTCTCAGATAGGGAGTGCAGCTCGAGCTCTTTCCTCATGTTTACAATTCTGGTTGATTTTGGGCATCCTAGAATGATGCGCATGGCTTCATTTTGCACTACTTCAAGGCTGTTGAGTTGTTTAGGCTGAATAGTCACAAGATGGAGAGCATGATAGTCAATCACAGAAAGAAAATAGAAAGCACGAGCTCAAGTGATGTCAATTCCATACCCTTTGCCTACAAGGGTTCTGAGGGGTTTAATGCACTGCATTCGTTTGGCACGAAGGTTGCCTACAAAGTTTGCATCATTCACACAAATTCCAAGATATTTATTAGAGCTATATAGTTCCAAGGGCATACTGTTAATGTTAAAGTCAAGAGGCAGTGGGTGAGCAGGACGAGGATTGAGGACCCTCGTCTTGTCAACAGATATTATGAGACCACAATCCACAATCCTCTGAGCAAATACATCCAGCAAGGCTTGGAGACTGAGCCCGGTCTGCGCCATAATGCAGATGTCATCGGCATAGCATATTACAGCCTCGTTTGGCAGAACTCGAATAAGCTTGTGCATCAGTATATTAAAGAGCATAGGCCATTAACACTCCTCCCCGAGGCGTACCAAGCTCAAATGCTCTCATTCTGGTACTTTTGACTCCACTAAACAGAACACTGGCATACCTGTTGGACAGATAACCCATTATCCATGTCAGGAGGTTACCTTGGATGCTAAAATTAGCTACTTGCTCAAGTATAATGTCTCTATTAGTTACATCAGAGGCTGATTAAAGGTCTATGAAGGCTGTTTGTGTTTTATCTTTTGAGTGAACAGTTATTCTGAGTAGCATGTCTGTGTGCTGCGCCCGGGCATGAACCCATACAGATTAAGGGCCAGTTTGTCTTTGAATTGGGCCTGAAGTTTGGAGAGTTAGCTTTAGGGATTGGTACTATGTTTCCTTGAGTCCATGTCTTTGGCAGAATACCCTGTGTGAGGCTCATTTGATATAGGTCAAGCAGTGGATGGTTAGGTACCTCAATTAACAATCTCAAGGTGTTATAGGCTATGCCATCCTCACTAGGGGAGGATGATTCACCTTTTATTAGTGCTGTTGTTAGTTCGTGGTACGTTCTAGGAAACTGGTCGGTAAGGTCTGGTAAGGAACAGGCTATTTCAGTATTGAAACCCCTATTAATGTGTGTGGTTTTAAGATATTGCTGTATGTCATGTCAGGAGGCAGGGAAGTGATTTGTGACACACTAGACCATTGGTCTAATAGCATGTCAGCATATTCTGCAGGGCTGTGATGAAGTTAGACTTGGGTGCGTGACTTGGTAATGGATCTAATTTTGTTCCACTATTCTGCTAGAGTGGTTTTTCTATTAATCCCCTGTAAGAATTGTTCCCAATAGGTGTTTTTCACCTGACCTTTGAGTTCACGAAATGTTCTGTTAGATTTGAGGAATGCCAGTAGGTTATCACTAATTTTATTTTGCTTATAGGTGTTGGCAAGCTGTTCTACCTTCTCTCCTTCTTTGGTGAGGATGGGGTCATGTGTCCACAGAGGTTGTTTAGTGCTGCTCCCCTTCCTCCTTGACTTAACCCAGGTGGTATAATATGTCGTAATGGCATTTACAGCAAAATTCATCCACTGACCCAGGTGTATATCCAGCATACCATCTGTGGATATAGACCTTGAAGTGCAGTTTAAGATTATCTGGGATGTTAATTCTGAGCTTTGGATGGGGTCCACACTTGACATCAGCAGCAGTGTATTCAGTAAGTATTGCATAATGATCACTGACTAGGTGGTCTGAGATGACCTTAGCCTTGACATTACTGTCTACTAGGTTATACCCAATCACATAATCAAGTCTGCCCCCCATCAGATGCGTCACTTTGTCTGTGTAGTATACAGTGATATTATGATTATTGATGTAATTCACAAACACCCTCCCATTAGATGTACACTGGACATCACCGAGGACAGTGTGACGAGAGTTAAAGTCGCCCATACACAGCATAGCATTGTTACCTAATGGCTTTGGTAACACGTCCGCTCGCAGCTCATTACACCGAACATAGATGTTACACAGCGAAAATGGACTGTTTGCTGTCTTTACTGTAAATTGTTGATTGTGAATACTTTCATCATTGTGAGTTTAGATCCATTTACAGACCAGACCATTCTGTACATAAGTGAGCAGGCCACTTTCCACTCCACTATAGTATGCTGTAAACCCAGCTATCCTGGGTGCAGCTTTCTTCTGGGTGCTGGACGTGTAAGGTTCTTGTAAGCCAATTACATCAATGTTAAAAACTTTAACAAATCATTGTAGGTCATCAACTCTGCGGTTAACATTCCGGATGTTCCATGAAACGAACCCAAGTGTTCATGTAACTCGTTCCACCTTGAACTGACTATAGAGAGTCGCGCATTGGCTTCATCACACCCGGAGTTCTTTATTATGCGTGTCACAGCCCTTATTCCAGTAGGATTTTTATACACAGTTTCCTTCATTAGTCCCGCGAGTTCCTCCTCTGAAAATATTGGAAGAAGTACAGGGTTATGGGCAGTTTTCAGACCTGGGGTTATTAAAGAGACCACACTGACAGTCTGGGGCTCATTTTCCCCATTCATGCTTCCATCACTATCGGTCTCGCTCTGGCTACTCACCCTCAAGTTCGTATCATTATGATCGGAGGCACCAGCTCCTTCAGAAGCTCCACTAACACTATCAGTGCCATTGTTCACTGGTACACCTACTTGGCAGGCTTCAACCTGACCTGCATTGGCTAACGAAGGAGAGCACTGTGGCTGTTGACTTCAGGTGGTGGAGGCGATCCTGCCGCGTTGGCATCACTGAGGATTGTGACTGCTATTGTGGGTAGAGGCTGCCTCCCAGGACAACGGGATGCCGATGCCAGGCCGTCACACCCTCCTCCCTGCACCTGGGAAACTGCCTCCTGGGTGGAGAGATGTGGCGCTTTATATCAGGCGATGGAGGCGACCAGGTAGTGTTGGCATTGGCGTCACTGATAGTGACCGCTGTTGTGGGTGGAAGCGGCCTCCCAGGGCAACCGGGGTGCCAGGCCGTCACACCCTCCTCCCTGCACCTGGGACACTGCCTCCTGGGTGGGGAGGTGTGGCTGTTGATTTCAGGCGATGGAGGCGACTCGGCAGTGTTGACGTTGGCATCACTGAGTGTGACCGCTGTTGTGGGTGGAGGCGACCTCCCAGGGCAACCGGGGTGCCAGGCCGTCACACCCTCCTCCCTGCACCTGGGACACTGCCTCCTGGGTGGGGAGGTGTGGCTGTTGATTTCAGGCGATGGAGGCGACCCGGTAGTGTTGACGTTGGCTTCACTGAGTGTGACCGCTGTTGTGGGTGGAAGCGGCCTCCCAGGGCAACCGGGGTGCCATGCCGTCACACCCTCCTCCCTGCACCTGGGACACTGCCTCCCAGGTGGGGTGGGGGGGGGCCTGCCTCCCGAGAGGCAGCTTCCTTGGTGGGGCAGCTCCCCGTGCTATGCATTCCTGCACAGATGCTGCAGGTGGCTGTCTTGTGACAGTATTTCGCCACATGATTGACCCCGAAGCAGTTGTAGCACACCACAGGGGCAAGTCCACAGACTGATGTTACTAGGGCTACCATACTTGCCGAAGAAGCAATATTCCTCAGGAGGTGATTTCTTCCTTTTCCAAACAATGATGATCCTTCTAAGTTGTGCGCCATCCTTATAAAGTCTTCTTGCTCTGTAGACGCCCGGAAGTAACAGAGCGCCACTGGAGGGAATACCCTTGGGGAAGTGGATGACAAGGTATTCCTTAATTTTGGGGGGTCGGACAGGTTCATCTTGCTTAGTGAGATGTAGTGAGCCGACCTTTCCATCACTGAAGCGTTGGATAGCATCTGTCTCTTCTCGGCCTACATAGACAAAACGAGGGGCGCTACCTGGCACGACAACATTCAGCGTAGTCTTGTAATATTCCTCATTCAGGGTTTTCAACCACTTTATTTTCATAAAATTTGTTGTGTTTTCGGTGAAGGCAAGGTGCATGTAGTTAGCCCGGGAAGCGATGGGAGGGATGCACCTATTGGCTCTACTCTGCTTCCTTCCCTGGGTCCTCCTTTTGCGTTTCTTCTGACGAGTCATAAACTTCTAAAAGCCATCTTCAGTGTCGCCATGGCTGTCCTCCTCATCTCCTTTGTTTCCTTCATCAGAAACATCAGCAGAGCGCCGCCTGGCGTCGACTCCTGCCATGGCTAGATTTAAATGGAAACCAGGTCTTATACACTGGGGCAGAGAGGTGATATGTAGGCCAGCAGTGTCCGGGTAACAGGGACTTGTGTGAATGGGTTGATTTGTTTGAAGTGAGCCTTGAGTAACATTGATTGGAGTTACACCAATATTCACCAAATCACTGTTCGAAATCTTTCCAACATATTGCATTATTCATATTTGTTTTCCACTGTCTTAATAAATAAAACTAACATGTTATCTCTCATGATGGATAAGCCTAACATACGATTATTCTTATAATATATAACTTTATCAAATTCACTCACACTTTAACTAACTGTACATACAGGTAAAGCTACTGTATGGTCTAACTTTCACGTCTATAGCTGATGTAGGAAACTATGCGAATCTGGGGTAAGGACCCTTTAGCCTGTGTACCTCAACCTGGTACAACATACAGTAATGTCCTCAAGTGTTCTCAGGTACGGATGTTATAAATAGTTCATCCAGTATCAGATCCCAACTGTTGTACTATGTGACAATAAACAGCGAATCCATTGTTTTTTGTGAACACTTTTAACATCAGTTGAATCTATCCTTATGATCAAATTCCTCATTTTTGAAGTCACTGTACATATTACTCACAAACACCCGAGGATCAACACTCGAGCTACCTTCTCTGTTTTGTAACTGTACCTTTCACCAAGGGTGGGCAGTGCACTTCCCTGCTTACAGTAATAAAACCTCTACCGTTTGCATTTTCTATCCCTAATAGTCCACTTGTCACTAACTGGAATACACTAACCCTTCATACGACTACCCGGGTGTGGGGCGTGGCGGTCTCTCTCATGTCTCTGTCCACTACTAAATCGGCTACGTCCTTAGAAAAACCTCTCATTTATAGATCCTGTCTTGGGCCACAACTCTCTCTCTATATATATATATATATATATATATACTTTATCACATCAGTTCAGGAGTGAAGGCTTGAAATTATATACGTCACAAAATATTTAAATAAAATTTAATTACAAAAGTTTACAATAATAAATATGCAGGTTAAATAATGGATGGATAAATTAATTCAAGAGATTAAATAATATACATGAATATTTGACTTTGGAAATATTTAGCATAGGAGAAACCATTGTGGGAATGACTCCTTACCAAGTTCAACTGCACTTGGTTTTCCATCCTTAATAAAAAATTAATATGTACACAGTATTTAAACCATAAACCACATTATAACACAATAATTGATTGCACTATACACACAATACATAATAATAGAGCAGCACTGAATATATAATACTTAACTAAACCATATTAGAGAAGGTGTCCACCACTGACTGACCCAGACATCTTGTAAGCACCAATGCGCAGCCGTGACTACCCAAAACATACCCGTGCACCGGTGAACTCCAAGACTAAACAGCACTAATATAAAACAACTACGACATTAAGCTGCAAACATAGTTTAACATACATGCTTTTTAGGACATAATGTTAGGCATCAAGTATCAGTTTTGCTCACAAATAATTATATACAATATTTTACAAACACTCCACCTTGACACATAGTCATCCCGACACCAACGCCACCATCACACGGAAGGGGAGGGTAACGAGCATTTTCCAAACTAGTGTAGGGAAATGCTTGCTTTTTTTTTATAGGGAATAGCCCAGACGGGCACAGGTCATCGACCCACATCGGGGCCTTGGGGGCGAAAAATAAGAATAAAAAAAATTAAAATAGAAAAGGAAAAGGTTATACTGATCTACACCACGAAGATGCCGGAAAACCAGCTTTTTAAAGTGAGACAGATTATATGAGTGTGGAAACACAGAAGAGGACAGAGCATTCCACAGTTTGTCTGTGTGAGGAATGAAGGATGTACTATAACGGGTTATTCTACTATGACCGACATCCACAGAGAAATGGTGGGCACCGAAGGCAAGACTTGTGTTACGAGCCCACGGCCTTGCCGGCGGTACGCAGGATGCCAAATCCACAGAACATTGCCCGTTTAAGTACCTGTAAAAAATAAAGAGTGAAGCATCATTGCGGCGAAGAGAAAGGGAAGAAAGATATTATCAACTAAAGGAGGAGAGTTAATAAGACGAAATGCCTTTGAATCCACCCTATCTAACAGATGGACAGAAGAAGAACCACCCCAAATATGAGAGCAGTACTCCAAGTTAGGACGAATGAATCCCTTATATATTTGAAGCAACTGCTCAGGAGTGAAATAGGTACGGCATCTATACAGCATTCCCAACTTTCGGGAGGCAGTTTTAGCAATATTGAGGATGTGTGGCTTCCATGACATATTAGAGGAAATGTTGAGGCCTGTAACAGCTCTTTTGGTATTATATTAATTGTTTTAAATTAATTCTGGAACTCTTTAAGTGACTGGGCTGAAATAAACACTTTGCTGTTTTTTCTTTATTGTAGAAAAATATAGTTTCACAGGTACTCAGTTCAGTTGAAAGTATGTTATGCCTTCTCTACCAGGGGAAGTGTCTTTAGTGCACTCATATATGAGAACACTAAGTGAGGTGTTCACTGGGTAACTAGTGATAAGAGTCTGCCTGCTCCCTCCTCTCGCTCAGAACGTTAAAGTCAAGGAGGAGCGGGTGAGGTATTTGCTAAATCAGCTTGACCTGGCTCAACCTCTGATGAGGTTATAGACTCAGCTTGTATGACATTAATAACTACTAAGTCATTGTTGAATAACTTAGTGAATAACTACTGAGTCATTGTTGAATAACTTAGTGAATAATTTGGTATTATACATTTAAGTATTATACATTTGGGTGAATTTCTATATAATGGAGGCGTGCTATTACAGGCCTAGCATTTCTATTCTAGAATTTGGCAGATGATAGCATCCTGAAATGTGATTAGTGGGAAATCATCTAATTTGGACAGTGTAATTAGTAAATACTAAGTTTTATTACTATTGAATTAACTAAGTTTCTACCTCCCCAACGGAGATGCTGCACAGATCCGCATTGATAGATGTAATGATATCAGCTCTAGAAACAGATTGAGAGTTAAGCGGAAGGGAAAATGTGAAGAAGAGTGAAGAGTAGAATCATCAACGTAAGAATGGTAGAATTAGTTGTAGTGTGAAGTAAATCATTGATAAAATGAAGGAAGAGAGTAGGTGAAAGAACAGAACCCTGTGGGACACCACTATTGGTAGAGAAAGAGCGAGAGATCGATCCCTCGACAACAATTGCTATGGATTGATTCTCAAGGAGAGAAACCATAAGAGGGAAGTTTAGAAAGCAAAGACTTGTGCCATACCCTGTCAAATGCCTTGGAGATGTCGAGGGCCACGACGAAAGTTTCCCCATAATCCCTAAGAGAGGATGACCAAAGATAGGTGCAGTGGGAGAGCAGATCATCAGTAGATCTCGCTTGGCGAAAGCCATATTGGTGGTCCGACAAAAGAAAATGGCGTTCAAGGTGAAGGAGAAAGTGGGAGCTCAAGATAGTTTCGAAAATCTTAGAGAGGGATGAAATTAGGGCAATGGGGCGATAGTTAGAGGGTCTTAGAATGGTCACCCTTCTTCGGGATGGGCTGAACCAAGGCATGCTTACACGAAGAAGGAAAAGTTTTGGTTTTGAGGCAAAGACGAAAGAGGCGAGCAAGCACAGGGGCCAGAACTTTGGCACACTCCCTCAGAACACGAGGGGGTATTCCGTCCGGTCCATGCACTTTACTCACATCCAACCTGGATAACACACCAGCAACCCTATGAGTGAAGATTGTAGGAAAGTGTATAAGTTCAGTAGGAGGAGCAGGGGTAGGAAGGATTGAGTTGGAATCGTCTAAAGTGGAGTTAGAGGAGAATAAGTTGCCAAAGAGATTGGCTTTGTCAGGGGGAGAGTTGGCTATAGAGTTATCAGGTCGGAAGAGAGAAGGAAAAGAGGGAGTGCAGAGGTTATTACAGATGTTTTTGGTTAAGAACCAGAAGGATTTACTAGAGGTAGTATTAGACAGGACATCGGTCTTTCTTTTTATAAAATTCCGCTTTGCCCTACGAAGAATAACCTTTACAACGATTCCTAGAAGTAATGAAAGAGGAGTGGGTATTCGGAGGAGATAGTTCCATGGCTTGATATGCTCCATCTCTCTCCATACATGCAAGAGAACAGGAGCGATCAAACCATGATTGTAAAGTGAAATTTTGGGTAGAAGATGGGATAAATGCACTCATACCACCCTGTATAACCCCAGCAATGTTGTAAGCACATACCGAGGCGTCCCGAGTGAAAAAGGAAAATTCATCCCAAGGAACGTCGGTGAAGAATTCTCGCAAGGATTGCCAGTTTGCCTTCCGATAGTGCCATAGTGAACGTTTAGAGGCGGGTGGGGAGGTGGTCGTGCCCAGTTTGATTTATTAGAAATATAATTGTAGTCAGAAGACCCTAAGGGGGCAGAAATTGAGTATAAATAGTGTGAGAGGTTAGAGGTAAAACAAAGATCTAGAATGTTAGCAAGTTGATCGTGTCGATCAGGAACGCGTGTAGGGAAAAAAAAGCGCCTGAGCTCCTCCTGGGTCATCCCTTGCAGAGCCAAGTCACTCTCTGTTATGTACAATGAAATCCCCAAGGTAGAGGATTTTGGTGATGGGGGGGGGGGGGGGGGGGGGGGGGGGTGGGGATGGATAGCAACGGCTCATGGCAAGAAGTGAGATAGTCAAAGAGTTCCAAATAGTTGGTAGAGTTGGAGGAACAGTATCGGAAAAAAAGAAAAATAATCATTGTTGGTAGAGATATTTTGAGCCATATGACAACATAAAGGAAAGATTCAAGATCCGTGAGTTGAGCTATAGGTGTACGTGTGTTTCAGTAGGTGCATACACCGCCCTTAGAACGGAAAGAGGTATAAAGGTTGTAGTTGGAGACTTGAAATGGTTTGGGTGAAACTGCTTTGATCATTTAAAGTTCGGAAAGTAGTAAGAGGTCGGGGGAAGAGGATAATAGATGGTGCTCCACAGAAGGAAAATTGGATCTCAGGCCGCGAATGTTGGAAATATGAAGTGTGAAAAAAGCCGATCCTCCAGCAACAGCGGTGGCGTCAGTTGAGGCCCTGGTAGTTTGATGATGATCAGGTCGGCCCTGGGGTCGACAACCTTCCCGATCAGTGGGACCCATCCGAGAAGGCCCCGCTTCAATATTAATATCAACTGACATCGGAGAATAAAAGAGAATGCATAGAACAGATCATGAGTGAGTACGTTAATATTTGTTGTGATGTCAATAGTAAGAGGGACAATTGAGACCCTGCAATTGTGTATAAATGTGGCAGAAAGACAGATCAGCAACCTGGAACTTAGTCACAAATTTCGTGAAGCCTTCTGGTATCAGGGTCTACCATTAGACAACACATTATGCTTCCAATATCTTCCCAGGCGGTAGTACCTCCCTGTTTGGTACCTGCCTACTACCTACTACCTACTATACAAAAAATCAAATATTTCGCGATGCATAACGCAATGCATTACTATGTATTACACTATCCATAACAATATATATATATATATATATATATATATATATATATATATATATATATATATATATATATATATATATATATACTTCATTTTTAGTCCATATGACACGCGGACTTCAAACATATAATCAACAACCTCACCAGCCAGGACTCGAACCCTCGACCTACTATCGTGGAACTAGGGAACGTTACCGACTAAGCCACAAAGACACTATAAGCAGTCCTAGACTATGTTATATTTCACACACAGATCCTGTTCACCGAGCTGATGGCGCCGTGAATCTCATTTGGAACTGCCCGTGCCACTTAGGTGGTGTCAGTAGCATTTCAGAATCCAGCTGGTATAAAACAAAGTGCAGTGTAAATATAACAATCTGGACTGCTTTAGTGCCCTTAATAACTGGTTGGTAACGTTTCTAGTTCCCACAGTAAGTCGAGGTTCGAGTCCTGGCTAGTGAGGTTGTCATTTTATATATATATATATATATATATATATATATATATATATATATATATATATATATATATATATATATATATTTATATATATATAATATATATATAATATTTATATATATATATATATATATATATATATATATATATATATATATATATATATATATATATATATATATATATATATATATATTTTTTTTTTTTTTGACAGGATTAGCCCAGGTCACTTGGGGGCTAAAATGTACTACTACTACTACTACTACTACTACTACTATTTTTTTTTAATGGCTTCAGCCTCCCAATAGCCACACCTCTGCCGCCATTTTATACCTTAATATTAAATATCCTAATACATAAGTAGCTATCCTATCTGTGTTGAATTAGTTGAGCACGAATCTGTCACGGCATTCAGTGACTGTAGCCTCATATTGTCACTGCAGCTGTACATGTTGGGGCCAAGCTCTCATTCCTCTGAGGGCAGAGCAAGCCGACTGAGAGAGAAGGACAGTCAACATCTCATCTAGGCTGTAACATAACTTCTGGCTGCTGCTTCTGTTCGGAGATCCTCCGCAGAGTCTGGCATAGAAACATCTTGCACTTGGTCCCACCAGAGGTTGTGAACACTAGAAAAGTGAAGTTGACGTGGCCCAGCCTCCCCAATAACCACACCTTCGCCACCATTTATTTACCTTATATTCAATATCCTAATACATAAGAAGCTATCCTATCTGTGTAATTAGTTGAGCCGCAGATCTTATGGTATTCAGTAGTACTAGTCAATTAGTACTACTACTATGGCCTCCAGCCTCCCCCAATAGCCACAATCTCCACCATTTATTTACCTTAATATTAAATATCCTAATACATAAGAAACTATCCTATCTGTGTTAAATTAGTTGAGCCGCAGATCTATGCGGCATTCAGTGACTGAGCCTCTACTACTACTACTACTACTACTACTACTACTACTACTACTACTACTTTTTAAAACGTGGCCTCCAGCCCTTCCAATAGCCACACCTTCGCCGCCATTTATTTACCTTAAACTTAACTATCCTATATAAGAAGCTATCCTAACTGTGTTAGATTAGTTGAGCCGCAGATCTATGCGGCAATCAGTAACTGTAGCCTCATAGTCAATATCTGCAGCAGTTGTCGGAGTAGGGGCAGAAGCTGTTCCTGAGGCAGAGCAAAGCCGACCGAAGGAGGAGAAGGACAGTCAACATCTCATCCAGGCTGTAACATAACTTCTGGCTGTTGCTTCTGTTCGGAGATCAACCCGTGAGTCTGGCATAGAAACATCTTGCACTTGGGGCCCATCCCACCAGAGGTTGTGGAACACTAGAGGAGTGAAGCTGCCTTGATCAACATTTTGAATTCTCTCCCCATATGGCCCGTCCTTGTCGTTCTCGTTCCTCCTATGTGCAGCATCGAGAGCTAGGTTACGGTGACATGCGGCCATGGGATCAAAATCCTGATGTCGAAGAAAGCTTGCTGTCCCGTCCAGAATCCCGCATACCTGACGTCCACACGGGCTTCGTTAGATGTGTTTGAGTCCTGTGTTGGAAGATCTCGCCATCCAGTGGAAGGAGGTTGGTTCTACCATGACGTCCCGCAGATTTCTTCAACATATTTGTGTGAGATCCCTTACCTCGTCATGCCTCATGCATATGAAGCCCCCTTCTTGCAGACCATGGCGTGATCGCTCTCATAGAAGAGCCACACACGCATTGGGAGGGCAAACCATCTACTGGCCAACTGTACCTTGTAGAAATGCATCTGTAAATTCTTGTTTGTTAAGGCTGAAACCATTTGCCCTTATCTTTGAACGGAATTAACCAGTTCGAGGCGCCCACCTCCTGCGCTATAGCTACTTTTTGTCAAATTTTCGAACCTGCAGCAATAGTTGCTGCAACATGTCATTTGGCAGTGCTGCCGATCTGTTGTAATGGACCTACGGATCTTATTTACTTCGCTGGTGTCCACTTCCTGTTGCATTCTGGGCTATTATGTGGTCAGTGAGGCCGCCGTGAGCTTAAGTGAATTCTGATGTTCAGTGTCAGTAATCTCCTCTGGATTAGTTAGTCCCATCCCTCCAGTCTTGGTGGAAGTGCAAGAAGTGTTCTTTCTGCTGGGGTAAGTCAGGTGTTTCACTTAGTTTGGGAATGAACTTGACACTGATGGCTTCTTCCAGAGGGTGGAGGAGGGGTCCGATCTCAGAGATGGTACGCATCAGGTAGTTCCAGCGATGCTTGACTCCATGGGTGAATGCTGCAAGGCCGCATGTGGCTCTGTGTTAGCAATCTCAGATAGAGCTTGGATTTCGCTAACCCACTCATTCACCTTTCCCGCTACGTACTCGGTCTTGAAGTCCGTAGTGCCAATTACTGCGTGCCTAGATGTCTCCGTCCTTAGTTATTTTGACCTCACTTCGGCCAAAACCTCCAATGCCCGTTCGTAATGTTCTGCTTCACGATGAGGAAGGACTTGCTGGCGTTTGGGTGGTACCCTATGGGTGGACCTCACGATGTTACCAGGTCCCCACTTTTGATGCCCCCACTTTTCCTGCTACTACTACTACTACTACTACTACTACTATTTTTTCCTTTTTTAAACGTGGCCTCCAGCCTCCCCAATAGCCACATTCTCGCCGCCATTTTATTACCTTAAATTAACTATCATACTAATACTACTACTACTACTAGTACAGTTGTGTTCTGACCTCGCTAGAGGAAAGGTCACGGCAGACTTAGCTCCGGCGATAATTTGTCGGTAATGGATAGTGCCACTTTGAACACAGCTGTGCCCTTCTGAGGGCCGGGAGTAGAAGGTCAAACAAGAAAACTTGAAATTAAGG
>NW_024748502.1:7562288-7646027 GCF_018991925.1 Homarus americanus | reverse complement strand
AGCACCTTGGGCGACGGTAACGTCCGCCTCCGGACATCTGATTTAGTCCCAGGCACAAGATTATACTGGTTCTTATGAGGGAAGGGCGGAGAGGTGACAGGCTGGACTGGTGTGTCCAGGTAGTAGGGGCATACGTGCGCGCGTGGGTGTGTAGGTTACCCCCCCTAATAGCGACCATCCATACATCAGAATGATACACTATGGACAAGAGTTTGTCACACCAGGCACTAGTTTATATTTCCTTGGCACAAATAACCACTATTTATATGGTCTCACTGGTGTAATATCAGTTATGTATACTCACTAGGTTCGTCGAGACCCTACATTAAGAGTCCGTTACTATGGTGGTGGGGGGGGGGTGGGGGCGACCGCATGGGCAGCACTCTCGGCCCCATAGGGGCGATAGTCTCGGGACCACCCCTGTCACAGTAGGCCTAACGACACTGACCTTGGCGCCGAGCCTTCTCATTATCCTACCACTGACCCAGCACAGGTCACCACTCACTTGGTGAACGCCGGTGAACACACGGAATATTTACAATTTATGCCGTAAGGGATGAGGAGAAACCTTGGGTGGCAATGCTTAGGGTGACATCCGATATTCACGGACACATTGTCAAATTCCCGCTCCCACACAACGAGTATGTCCCCACCAATAACACTTTAGATCAGGAGGGACGGTCCACGACACCCACGACACCCACGACACTAATAATAATAATAATAATAATAATAATAATAATAATAATAATAATAATAATAATAATAATAATAATAATAATAATAATAATAATAATAATAATAATAAAGAAATACAAAAAAAGATCAAGAGTGAGAAGCAATATATGTATGTTGTGTTGTTAATGGTACAAGAAACAATTGAGACCCTGCAATTGTGTGTAAATGAGGCAGAAAGTCAAGTCAGCAACCTGGGACTTGGTCACAATTTTCGTGATGCCATATGGCAGCAGGGTGTACCATTAGGCAATACACTATGCTTCCAATATCTTCCCAGGCGGTAGTACCTCCTTGTTTGGTAGCTGCCCACTATCTATATATGCTCTGTTTGTTCATTTGAGGGATAATAAGCATTGCATTGACTGGGATAATGCCTCCTCAATATTACCTTGTAATTCAATTGACAGTAGGAACATTATAGAATCCAGTCCCATTAAACATACCGTCCGTCAACATGAATTTGAGTAATAGTATGTACAAACTGGATAATTTCGTAATTAAGATGATTTGTAACCAGGTGAGAAGGTTGGGTCATCTTACCCTATGACCTGACTACCGACTGCTGCGGTGCTTTTTGAAGATTAGTAGGGTCATTACCTAATACCTGACCATTGTGGACTTGATCTCCCCCTCCTCTGTTTATATATACCTTGTTATGTATTTCTCCTTAGTCTGTACTCACCCCTGAAGATGTGAATTACACGAAAGCGCTTGGGAACTTCGTGTTTTCTTCGTTCCTTGTGGTTATCAGCATATATATATATATATATATATATATATATATATATATATATATATATATATATATATATATATATATATATATATATATATATATATATATATATATATATATATATATATATATATATATATATATATATATATATATATATATATATATATATATATATATATATATATATATATATATATATATATATATATATTAGGGTGGTCCTTATTTGGGGCAAAAAACAAAATTTGCTATTTGTTTGTCACAGACACCTGGCAAAAATTTTCATTTGGGGTAGAAACATTGCCTGTAAAATAGTTTTTAAATATCTTAATAATTAAAGGTTGCTCAAGGTCAAATGAAATTTAACAATATTAATGCCTATGCTTAATGTTCATAACACATCATTTTCTAGCCCCCAAGCCTGGGCCCCCCCCCACTTAATCTAAGTGGGTATTAGCTGCTCAAGGCAGGGGTCGCATGAGGACCAGTCTCACTGTTTGTCGCCCAGTAAGGTCTGCTTGAGGGCATTAGGGAATGATTTCCTGTGGTCAGCAACTGCCTGCAGTAGATACTGCAGTTGCTGTTCGTCCTTGGTGATGCGGCCTGAGAAATCTTGGACTAAGGCTACTCCTCTTTCTGCATGATCATTGATCACAGACAAAGCTTGTACACTGGCTTTTGCATTTTGGAAGCCAGGATCATCTTTCCACTGTTCTACTGGGAGGGCCAGGAAATCTGTATTCAAGTTGAGCTTTTTGAAAAATGACTTTGTGTTCTTTGTCGTGAAATCATATAGGTTCTTCACTTGGAGTGTGTCTGGATTGATTGTAACCCGTTTGACATGCTTTTCTTCTCCAATAACGATGTTCATAGCTTCCAACATGCGGTCCTTCACTGCTGGGAGAACATCGTCATCAAAGAAGGCCAATGCAACCAACTCTTCTGACAAGTACCAGAGGTGTCTCATCATTTTGTGGAAAGTTGCCTTTGATATGGCATCGCTGATGGTACTGTAGTCTTGTAGAGCTTTAAGCAACATCAGATCTCCTTTTGGTGCCTTTGCAGCAAGTGGAGCAGTTGTCCAAGCCTTCACATATATTCGGGCAAAGAAAATGCACAAATCTCTTAGTCCTCTGTTCTCCTTTGGAGTAAGCTTAAACTGAGAACGGAATAACCACACTTTGAAGGAATAAATGGTCTTTGCCATCCATCGTGCTTGGTGCATTGCACCAGGAGCAGAAAATCGTACTCCCCGAGAAGGTGATGTGCCAAGGAAGATGGAGGCCAGCTCTAGCAGCTCTCGATAATCATCTCGAAGCTGTGTCTCCAATAGAGCCTTCTCAATGAAGTTGGTTAGATCGTCCCTAACAGCTCTGACCGATTCTTCTGCCAGATCGTCGGTGGAGGAGTCTTCAAACTTCTGCTTGTCAATTTGTTCCCATTTGGCTTGGAATCTTCGGAACAGCTGTATGTCAGGAGCAGCTGAGTGCCCCATTACAGCTTCAAAAGCAGCTCCAGCTACAAGTTCTAGTACATGGTGGCGGCAGGCAAAATATAGCAAATCACGACCCAGCAACTGCTCAATTTTGACACACGCACCCTTGTGGTGACCAGTATTTGAGCTTGTTGTATCAAAACACATGCCATGCACGATGTCTGCAATGTGCCATTGCTGCAAAGCCTTCACAACAGCTTTTGCTTGTTCATCACCGGTACCAGAGGGAAGTTTTGGAACAGCAAGAAGTTGGGAGGTGCCATTGCCTGAGACAAGAACTGGGAGTCTGTCAACATGGCCCCCATGCCCCGTCAAGTCAGGCATCAATTTACCATCCCAGTGAACAATTAAAACTGACTCTGGTTTGAAGTTTGAAAGGATTTCAGCTGCCCTGCTACTGCGATGATGCTGACGTTTCCTCCTGATGCTTGATCGATTCAGAATCAATTCACTGACATCATGGCTCAGACTCCGAGCAGTTTGGGTGACAATGTGCATGACCATTCTATCTGAGGACTTGGTCCGATCTAATGCTGCAGAAAGTTCTGGAGTTAGAACTTCTTTTCGCCCACGCTTCTTGACAGTAGGTGGAGTTTGAAGTGCGGATGTTGCCAGGAACTGGGTTGTATTCCTCAGAAGAAGACGTACTACTGCTGTCCAAGACAACGATGGCCTGGCATTTTTTGGCTTCTTCCTATGCACTGTCTGCAGCCAACTTCCTTTTCATTGCTTTCTTGAGAGTTTTTCTCGTCGTTTCTGTCTTTTCAGGAATACTTTGTCAACAGATGACATTGCCCCACGACGCCCTTTTTCTCGTTGCGCTATTAAGAAATCCTTATCCTCCTGAACTGTCATCATATTCAAAGCATTCACATGTGCAATGTCAAAGAGATCTTCAATTGTATCAGTGAACTCTTTCTCTTTCTGCTTTTGAGTTTCTGTCTTTCTTGAAGAGTTCTTTTTCAAACTACTCCACTTGTCAAAGATTTTGTGCACTTGATTCACACAATCTGGTTTGTGGTGTGTGGGAATGTTTGCTTTTATCCAAAATTGAAGAACTTTGTCTGTGACTTCCCCAGCTGCCACTCTGATGGTTTTTTCTGTATGCGATGCAGGCTTAAAAAATACTGTAACACTTGCCTGTTTGAAGGTAACTTAGCCCCTGTAATGCCATCACATAATGTCTTTATCAAATACACATTTTCTTGTGTTTTTACTCCTGCATTAGCCATTTTGACCTGAGGAATAAAGAAATTAACTATTAATATAAATTAATAATGAGAATACTCTGCAGAACTATTTCTAATTTCCCCAATCATCAATCACGACCAGCAAAAACTCACCACGATCGTGCCAAATGCGACGCACTAGTGGTGGGCGTAATCGGCTACAAAGTAATCGACTACATCGATTACTTAATTTTTGACAGCTTTGAGCAACCTCTAAATATTAATATATTTAAAAATAACTCTACACACAATGTTTTTGTCCCAAATGGACACTTTTAGCAGTGTCTGTGGTAAAAAATTCCAAATTTGAAAATTAGGACCACCCTAACGTACGTATATGTTACATATCTCACACTCAGGATGGAGGTATAATAGAAACTCACAATGCGTTTTCTGTATATATATATATATATATATATATATATATATATATATATATATATATATATATATATATATATATATATATATATATATATATATATATATATATATATATATATATATACTGTATATATATTGACAAGCGTGCTATTTACATTGTATGTCATTTTAGTGTATTTCCTCTATCGAACGTTGGAACAAGAACCAATTAGTAGACATGATATTGTAGCACAACCAGTATTTGAAAAACCCTTCGTTGATTATTTGTTTTTAAACCAGATCAAAGGCTGCCCATTAAGGCTTCAGATATACAGTGCAGTGTTTGTTTACTGTGGGGGTGGTGGTAGAGGGTAGGGTGTTGTATGACCTGCTCACGTCACCCATGGCCCGTCTGGTCAACCTCACATTAAGTGGTACACACACCCCTCTCCTCAACCTCCTCCCCACACTGGTGCACCCCACTCTGTACTCTCGTCATGAGTCCTTATAATTATCATCGTTTCTGTTTGTTTCCTCTTGACGAAAAAAAAAACAATATTTAGACAAGAAAAAAAATACTCAAATAGGAAAAGTAATGACAGAGGAAACACACTGACATGGGTATAAGTAAAAGGTGGCTAAAATTAGGCTCACAGTGAGATTTTTTTTATAATTATCAAACTTAGTCTACTTAAGTACGAGAGAAGTTTGTAACCTTACTTGTTGATTATGGTGGTGAGAATATTGAACACATCCCCAGAACACACCCGCAGCCACCCACTCATAGTTACTTTCCACACAACAGTTTGTAAAGAAGTTTGCTGGGGTGTGTTTTCATCAACAAGGGATTCCGTAATTTCTTTAGAATCTATTTATTATTCGTGGTTAAATATAAAGTGAAATTTTATGTCCAGAGATTTTTAATCTAATTTCCTTGAAGACATTTGCTTACCCCTTCAGAAAAAAAAAATCATAAACAGAATGCAGTACACAGTATGTAGTTCACCTATGACCTTCGAGACTCATAGCCACATCCTTAAGGTTTTACTGGACGCTCTTTTCATATCTCGGAATGAACTCTGAGAAATACAGGAGAACAAACAGAGTTTTCAAGGAAGAATAAGGAAAAGGCTTTAAGATGTATAATGCTTCACCACTTGAGGTACTGTCGGTCCATCTGTGTGTACCAGCAGCCTGTAGGGCTCTCTGTGTACCACCAGCCTGTAGGTCCCTCTGTGTGGACCAGCAACCTGTAGGGCCCTCTGTGTGTACCACCAGCCTGTAGGTTCCTCTGTGTGTACCAGCAGCCTGTAGGTCCCTCTGTGTGTACCAGCAGCCTGTAGGTCCCTCTATGAGTACCAGCAGCCTGTAGGTCCCTCTATGTGTACCAGCAGCCTGTAATTCCCTCTGTGTGTACCAGCAGCCTGTAGGTCCCTCTATGAGTACCAGCAGCCTGAAGGTCCCTCTATGAGTACCAGCAGCCTGAAGGTCCCTCTATGCTATACCCACAATCTATTTACCACTACTGCATCCTATTAAATGCGATTAGTCTATATTCCCGGCACATTCCTCTATAGGACGTCCACAGCCTGCACCACGCCTACAACCCTTTAACGTCTAAAAGCTGCACCAGGTCCACATCCTGTACCATGACAACTACTTCTACCACATCCACGACCTGCATCACATCTACAACGTGCACAGCGCCCATTACTTTTATCATGATCACAACCAGCACCATACCCATTACCTGCACCATATATAAAACATGCACCGCATCTACATCTGCACCACGCCCACAACCTTAACCACGGCCAGAAATTTCCAGAAACTGCACTACGTTCACAATTCTGCACCACGTCCACGACCTGCGCCACACCCTCAACGAGCACTACGTTTACAACCTTCACCATGCTCAAACAACCTGCACCACGCCCTTAACCTGCACCAGGCCCACAACCAGCACCACGTCCATAGCCTACACCAATCTGTACCACGCCTTCAATTTGCATCATGTCCACAAACTGCACCACTCCCAGAAACTGCACTACACCACAACCTGCACCATGCCCAGAAACTGTACCAAGTCCACAACCTGCACTCCCCCACAACCTGCACCACGTCCACAACATGCATCACGTTAACAACCTGCACCACACCCACAACCTGCACCACGTATATAACATGTACCACATATACACCTCGCCCACAAACCTCCACCAGGTATAAAACATGTACCACATATACAGCCTGCACCACGTTCACAACCTGCATCACATTCACAACCTGCACTACGTCCACAACCTGCACCACGCCTACAAACCTCCACCACATATAAAACATGTACCACATATACAGCCTGCACCACGTCTACAACCTGCACCACGTCCATAACCTGCACTACTTCTACAACCTGCACCACATTCATAACTTGCACTACGTCCACAACCTGCACAAGGTCCACAACCTTCACCCCGTATAAAAAATGTACCGCAAATACAGCCTGCACCGCGTCCACAACCTGCAGAACGTCCACAACCTGCACCACGACCAGAAACTGTACTATGTCCACAACCTGCAACACGCCACAACCTGCACCACATATAAAATATGTACCACATATGCAGACTGCACCACGCCCACAACCTGCACCACGTCCACAACCTGCACCACGCCCAGAAACTGTACCAAGTCCACAGCCTGCAACACACCTACAACCTGCACCATGTCTACAACCTGCACCACGTCCACAACCTGCACCACGTTCATAACCTGCACCACATTTACAACCTGCACTACGTCCACAACCTGCACTACGTCCACAACCTTCACCACATATAAGAAATGTACCGCAAATACAGCCTGCACCATGTTCACAACCTGCACCACTTCCACAACACTCACCACATATACAACCTGCACCACGTTCACAACATTCACCACGTCCACAACCTGCACCACGTCCACAACATTCACCACGCCCACAACCTGCACCACGTCCACAACCTGCACCACGTCCACAACATTCACCACGTCCACAACCTGCACCACGTCCACAACCTGCACCACGTCCACAACATTCACCACGTCCACAACTTGCACCACGTCCACAACATTCACCACTGATAAAAAATGTACCACAAATACAGCCTGCACCACATCAATTACCTACAGAACGTCCACAACCTGCACCACGTATAAAACATGCACCACATAATACAATCTGCGCCGTGTCCACTGTCGAGAGTTTAGATGTAAACGCCCTTTATTTCTTTTAATGATTACTGTCAGATGGAACACCTTTGCTTTCACCAAGGATATTGAACAATATTATGGGTATTTCTAGCAAAAGATGTCTATTTACAAGTATTTACACTGATAATCGGCATGAAGCCAGTACAGAGCAACATAAAAATATGTGGTATGGAAGTGCCGGACTGCTGGTCGGAACAACTGTTGGGAGTGTAGACACGATGTCAAAGCGTGGGGTCTTGTAAATAAACACGGCACAGGTGGTAAATAGGTGTTTTCTCAACAACTTCACAGGCGAGCAAGTATCCTCCTAACCAGCACAGATACTTGATAATGGACCTGTGAGGAACAGCACAGAGGCTAGGGCTGACAGTGTCCTAGCTGGCGTGCTGATATCTGTTACCTGTGAGTATTCCATATTATGTACTATCGCTTTTGGTTTATAGTTCCTATGGTGTTATTTGCGTTCTAAGGGTGCCTTGTGTAATCTGTTTGTTAATTACTATGTACAGTAGGTTCAACCACTAAAAAATTATTCGGCACCCTTACGGCGTGATACAATATGACACGGGTGCCGAATATTTTTTTAATGGGTGTACAACTAAATGTGTATAAATTTTGCAAGTATAATAGCATGTTTGGGGTTAATACTAAAATAACTAGACAATATTCTAAATGTACTGTATAGTTGCAGCTTTTTTAATCGTGGTCACGTTGGTGTAAACTGCTGCACCCCGAGCCTTCCTTCTGACCAACTGGGTCAGAGAAAGGGAGCCAAGTGACCAGCCATACGGTTACACCCCGCACTATGAGTCGGATCGTACTACCCATGAGCTACACCTGCTTCAGATACAGAGAACAAACCCAACACTGATGAACACAGTTTCAACAATCACTGGACTGGAATATAAACGACCACAATCTGCACCACGTCCACAACATTCACTACGCCCATAAACTGTACCATTCCATAACCTGCACCTCGTCCACAACCTGCACCACGTCCACAACATTCAACACGCCCATAAACTGTACCATGTCCATAACCTGCACCACGCCCATAAACTGTACCATGCCCATCACCTGTACCACGTCCACAACCTCCACCACGTCCACAACATTCACCACGCCCATAAACTGCACCATGTCCATGACCTGCAACGTGTCCACAACCTGCACCATGTCCACAACATTCTCCACGCCAAGAAACTGTTCCGTGTCCATAACCTGCACCATGCCCACAACCTCCACCACGTCCACAACATTCACCACGCCCAGAAACTGTTCCGTGTCCATAACCTGCACCATGCCCACAACCTCCACCACGTCCACAACATTCACCACGCCCAGAAACTGTTCCGTGTCCATAACCTGCACCATGCCCACAACCTGCACCACGTCCACAACATTCACCACGCCCATAAACCGTACCATGTCCATGACCTGCAACACGTCCACAACCTGCACCACGTCCACAACATTTACCACGCCCAGAAACTGTTCCGTGTCCATAACCTGCACCATGCCCACAACCTCCACCACGTCCACAACATTCACCACGCCCAGAAACCGTTCCGTGTCCATAACCTGCACCATGCCCACAACTCCACCACGTCCACAACATTCACCACGCCCAGAAACTGTTCTGTGTCCATAACCTGCACCATGCCCACAACCTGCACCACGTCCACAACATTCACCACGCCCAGAAACTGTTCCGTGTCCATAACCTGCACCATGCCCACAACATTCACCACGTCCACGACATTTACTACGCACAGAAACTGCACCGTCTCCATAACCTGCACCGTCTCCATAACCTGCACCACGTTCACAACCTGTACCACGCCCACAACATTCACCACGCCCAGAAATTGTACCATGTCCACAACCTGTACCACGTCCACAACATTCACCACGTCCAGAAACTGTACCGTGTTCATAACCTGCACCATACTCACAACCTGCACCATGTATAAAACATGCATCACATATACAGCCTGCACCACGCCCTCAACCATCACCATGCCCACAACTTGCAACACGTCCACAGCCTACACCATGCACGCAGCCGGCACCATGCCCACAACACGGACCACGCCTAGAAACTGCACCACGGTCACAACCTGCACCACGGTCACTACCTGCAGCAAGTACACAACCTGCACCTCGCCTACAACCATCACCATGCCCACGATCTGCACCACGTCCACAACTTGCACTATACCCAAGATCTGCAACACGTCCACAATCAACACCGTGCCCACAACCATCACCATATCCACCACCAGCGTCATGTTCACAACCTGCACCATACCCACAACATGCACCATACCCTTAACCTGCACCATGCCCTTAACCAAGAGACCCATACCACTACTAAATCTACGTCTTATTATGACCACTACCCACAGTAGTCACACTATCAGCCTACCACAACTATAAGCTCAATGCCCACACTATTACTAATACCACAACCTATAATTTTTTATTATTTTCTTTTATTGAAACGTATCCCTCCTTTCACGCTCTCACATAGTGTGTGTGTTCTTCCAATATTATCAAGACTGTGCCTACACTCGCCCGCAAACCAACACTCAGCTGCATCATCAAAAGTTTTGAACTGATATTTTTCGTCGGGGTGAAGTACATGCTGCTCTAAAAGTCTCTTGGTCTTGGTACAGTAGACCTGTGTCTTCAGTAATGTTCAATTCTCTCACCCATGTAGTGTAGTGTAGTGTAAACAATATGGGTGTGGTCGCATGAGCGTTGTTACGTACTATTGGTTACCTGTGTCTTGCCTTCCTTGCCACGACTCTCACACCTTCTTACAGTCAAATTCCCTGTAATTATCTGTGGATTTGGGAACACTCCCAAATGGGTCGTATAAGTTGCCACTCAAAGAACAAAATGAAAGCCATTTCGAAATTGCCGTGAGCCTTAAGATAACTTGACGTGTTCAGGGAATTTTTGGATAAACCCAGGACAAAATTCTAGGTAAGAGACCAATATTGGTTCACGTGATCGACTCGTGTGATAAATTAGGATTTTGTTCTATGTAGAAACTAATAATTTAATAATAATTCCTCGACGCCTCTGATGGATGTTGATCATTACTCTCAAAACTGTTATTTGAAAATGACGTTTTTCAGAAACTGATTTGATTATGTAAATATATATAATTAGTGAGGTAAATTAGGGCCTACAACGTTGAAGGTAATCAATTCAAGGTTACGGGGTGACAATGAGTCAAGTGAATGCAGATAGATCTCTGTATGAAAAGGCTCACAGAAGGTGGTCCCTTAAGAACACAGTATAGATGGACTTCCTTCATCTGACGCAACAAACTCTCTAGTAACAAAAGTTATTGATGCTAATGAGTCACACGGCGACTTTAACTCCTCATGGTGCGTGAGGGTGTTTGGCCGTGTTATGGAAAGGATATTATTACTAATTAAACCAAGAAGACGAACATTCTCTCTTTAGTAGTAGAAGAAGAGTGTAGTATATTACTCAGACATAGTGTCTCTGAGCCATCACGATATTATTCAGTATAATTAATAAGGTTTCTCAACCGGGATCCTGAACGGTAAATCGTTAAACTAAATCCCGGGGCAAGTGCCAGAAATCCCGGAGTTTCCAGGTTTTTGCAAAGCCTTTTGCACAAAAACATTCTGGCCATAATATATAATAATTCTGGTTAAGTTCTTCTTTGAAACCGGTAAACTGCACGTGCAATTACTTCAGCCTGTGATCGACTGTGATATTGATTTTTTTTTCTTTTTTTTTTTAGGTTAAGGTGGGGAATGGATGGAAGGCATGCTGGGGCTCAAGACACAGCCAGGCATGAGGGATAGAGAAGTCACAACATATAGTCGTGGGGGGAAAGGTTGGAAAAGAAGTTTAATGAGTTAAACAGAGGGGGACGACACCCCTTGTTTTCATATTACAGAGTTTGTTGGCTAACTAAGCTAACCTAGGATTTAGGATGAGGTTGCACAATGGTTACTTTAGTAGACAATGACTTGATTTATTTTACAATTACAAGTTTATTAAAATCTTATACTGTATTACGTTTTGGACTCACTAGATTGTGACTTGTTAAATGTGAACTTATATCATCTAAGTTTTAATCTAAGGTGGATCTCTGTGGCAGACATAGATGGGTCGCGAATTGGGCTTTTGTAGTGCAGGCAGACTCCAGGGCCACCAGGCATGGGGTCGCCCTCCGTTGATGTCTTCCCAGCGTAGGTGGTCTGGGCTGTGAGGGTCGTCCAGGAGCTTGTCCCAAATCTTCTTCCCTCGGCGATGGAACCTGACGTTGAGGGCCTCTGTTTTATTTCTTAGGTGGATGGTTTCCACTGTCTCCTGGTAGGGTGGCGCTTGGCCACTGGCTGACCTCAAACACTTGTTTTGGAAGCTCTGTAGTTGTTGTAGTCTAGTCTTCCCGAGTGTGACGAGTGGTATAGATGGGTACTCCAACACAGGCCTCACCAGCGCCTTGTACAGGTGAACTTGTATCTTCTCAGGCATCAGTTTAAAACGTTTTAATTTGGCTGCGGCGATTTTGGCTTTATTTAGTCTGTCCTTCACGTGGGAAATGATGCCCGTCCGAGAGATGATGAGGCCGAGCAACCTGCCTTGTTTAGAGTACTCAATCTCTTTGTCGTCGATCATCAATAGCGCCGGCTTGAATTTGGCTATGGGTATGAGTTCGAATTTCGTTTTGTTTGTTTTTATTTTCCATTTATTTTCATACTCCGAGATACCCTCTATTGCCCGAGCAGTGAGTCGCGCCATCCTTGCCGTGGACCTTCCTGGGCAGGTTACGATCTGTGTTACATCGTCGGCATACATGACGTACTCGCTGCCGACGACTGGGGGTGACAGGTCAGCTGTGTAGAGCGTGTAAAGGGTTGGTGAGAGACAATAGCCCTGAGGCACGCCGCTCGAGAGTGAGAATTCTTCTCCAAAATGTTCTTGCATCTTGATTTTGGCTCTGCCGTCCATAATGAAGTTGCACAGCAGGCGCATCAGGTTTTCGGGTAATGATATTGATCAGACTACTGCGAAAAGAGAATATGAAGTTCCCACGTATATAGTATCTACACCGCAGCCACTAAAAATATATAAAATATTTCTTTGTTTATATTTTATTAGAGGAATAATTCTTTTTATGATAAGAATAAAATAACAATGAATATATCAATATTAAACTGTTCTATGTGAAAGTAAAATTATACAGGAAATTTTTATTTTCGTGCCGAAGTAGTTTAGCGTGAAGTTGTGAACTGTGAACCGCATATTAGGATTTCCTTATTTGTTCATATATACTGTACCTTCATTTTAATAAACTGGGATCCGGACACAAGGACTAGTTTTTCCGAGAATACCGGGGCAAAAAACAAACAAGCAAACAAACAAACAAAGAGAAACCCAGTATGGTAATGTCACAACAGGAGGGTGAGTAGTCATATTCCTTCCATATGGGGCAGGCGGTCTACAGTATTGCTTTTTCACTTCCCGTCCACTTTGAGACGCACTAATTTGTTTTTGGTCTTGTGGAAATATTTGTTGGCATCATAACCTGCCATCATGACACTTGTTCTTAGTTCCCTTTGCCTCTTACCTCGAAAAAAAAGAAGAGATGTGTGCTAATGGGAAAGAATGGATGACCCGAAGCGGTAGCCTAAAACAATTGTATTTTAATTTACCAAGAAATGAACAGTAATTATTTTTTGTTTATTGAAGTTTTCTTGAGGCAAAATAGCTCCACTGTTCCCAAAGCATTTAAATGTGGAATATACTAACTGGCCTCTGTTGAACGGGAGGAAACTTGAATCAGTGAGAGTTGTGATGGTAGCCTCACGCAGTACATATCTAGTCACTAATGGAAAATCGCCATTTAATTATAATTAATTGGTTCAGTGAGTTAACTGCCGAGTTCAGGCGTTCACTTCTTCACTACCCGAATTTGTAAATATAGGTCGTCAGATCAGTTTCAGTCAAAAGTTCAGTCATTTAAAGGTTACAGTCATGAGCGTCCAGTCATTATCACTGAATTCATTAATTATTAAAAAAAATATTGTGAGCGCCATATTCTGGTCTTCTTAGGTTATTGTGCTAGGGCATAATTATTTAGTGTTTATCTAAGACTCTCAGGACTTGTTAATTAGGAAACAATAGTAAATGTAATTATATGATAATCTCAGTAACTTGTGACTTCAGCACACTACCTCATTTACATGTGATTTATACCGACTTTACTGTACTTATAACACTAAGTATGACCACATTTGTCAGATTAGGCAACACAGAAAAGAATATTTAAATTGAATCGGCGATCAATAATTTAATAAGAATAACCGCGAACTTTCATTATAGTCAGTAAAATAAAAAACAATCTTTCACACAGTCAGTTAACATTTAGATCAATATTATGAAACAGGAAAATAACCATAAGTGAGAGGAATGACAGACAAACAACTCCGCTTACCTCAGTGTAGTGGTCACGGTGTTTGTTATGAGGTGAGTGTTGTGGGGAGCCTTACCAGTACTGAATCACTGGGCACATGCCCTGGCGGAGCTCCACCTGACACAGGCGTAGTTATCGTGGCAGTGTAACATTGACAAACACTTGGCACACGCACCTTCCCTCTCCGCGGCTTCCCTCCTTGTACCTTCCCTTCCCGCGCCAGGAGCTAAGTATAGACAATGATAAACAACGTGTTTTAATAGTGAGTGAGAGAGGCGTGGATTCCTGGCGTCTACCTCATCGCTCACACTATCTCGACTGTAAATTGTCGTTGGTGACGTGAGCTGGAGATAGTGGGTGAGGGGCCCTCTTGGTGACTTGAGCTGGATATGGTGAGTGAAGGGCCCTCTTGGTGACGTAAACTGGAGATAGTGAGTGAGGGGGCCCTCTTGGTGATGTGAGCTGGAGATAAAGAATGAGGGGCCCTCTTGGTGACGTGAGCTGGAGATAGTGAGTGAGGGGCCCTCTTGGCGGTGTGAGCTGGATATAGTGAGTGAGGGGGCACTTTTGCTGACGTGAGCTGGATAAGGCGAGTGAACGGGTCCTCTTGGTGATTTGAGCTGGATAAAGTGAGTGGCCCTCTTGGTGACGTGAGCTGGATATGGTGAGTGAAGGGGGCCCTCTTGGTGACGTGAGCTGGATATGGCGAGTGAGGGGGCTCTCTTGGTGATCTGAGCTGGACATAGTGAGTGCGGGGGCCCTCTTGGTGAAATGAGGGGCCCTCTTTGTGAGGTGCGGGGCCCTCTTGGTAAGGTAAAGGGCCCTGTTGGAGGCATGAAAGGCCCTGTTGGTGACGTTAGTGGCCCTGTTGATAAAGTGTGGGGCTCCTATTGGTGAGGTGAGGGGCCTCTTTGTGCCGTAAGGGGTCATCTTGGTGACGTGAGGGGGCCTCCTTGGTGACGTTATGGGCCCTCTTGGTGACACAGATGATGGTAAATGTGATAATGATAAAGAAGACGGTGAGGTAAAGTGACTTCGCAATTATTGTTGTGCCGCCCTCACCACATCGGCCCTCACACCCTCACCACACTGGCCCTCACACCCTCACCACACTGGTCGTCACACCCTCACCACACCAGCCCTCACACCCTCACTACACCGGCCCTCACACCCTCACTACAACTGCCCTCACGCCCTCACCACACTGGCCCTCACACCCTCACCATGCCGTCCCTCACGCCCTCATCATACCGGCCTCACACCCTCACCACACCAGCTACCGCCTCACGTCACAGGACACAGTATACCTCGAACTCACGACGCCCCTGAGGCATCTCCAGGAGACAGGGTTGAGACAAATCAACTTCTTGTACAGTAGTATATTTGACCTCTTTGTAAGCTTTGGTAATGGGTGTGAATGGAGATCTCGACGCAGCTTTACACAACACTATGCACAGAACTCATACAAGATCTATCTCACAGATTTGTCGGTGAGAAGAATACTAACTCAAACATGTCAAAGGCTGTGTATGCACAACATTTTGAGAGCTACATATTATATGAAAAAGGGAAGTCTTGCATAGTTAGGAGTTCCACATCGCCAAGGGGATGGAACTAAGAATTCAAAGATGGTAGATATACGATGGTAATCGTCCTCTGTTACTTCCTGCGAGAATATTGAAATGCGAGTAGTATCCTACCGTCCATCATTTTACACTCTCACCAAAAACTTCTCAAACGCTATAAGCACTATGCAATCTGAATAATGAACGAAAAATCTGAAACCATTCCGAGATGACAAGCCCCACTCTGCTCATTCTCACATCCATCGTGCCCAGGTGTTCGAGAAGTTTTTGTTGAGAGTGTAAGAGTCAGTCCTGGCATCTTGTGAATACGATTACCCGAACAAATGTATATGGATTTTGCTGAAACATGGCACATGTTTTCAAGACAAGTTTGGTAATTAGCATATTTACTGTTATAGTATTTTGAGTAGATATGTGTCTTTTTGCGACGGGGTGCCCTGGAGCCTTGTGTCCAATGTGTTGTCATGCTTTATAATACATCTCTTCACTTCGTTTTTTTAAAAATGTGACTTTGTGCTAAATATTTGTAATGTTAGATCATGGGAGGGAGAGAAGATGTGAAGAGAAAATGACAAAAACAGAGATAGAGGAAGAAGTATAATTACATAGCATCGAGGCTCTTTAGACGAATACACACTTACGAGAATTTACCTGATCATCATATTATGTCTCAAGTTCTTCTTTTTCTATATTTTGATAAACCATCAAGCTTCCCGGTATCATCTTGATCAATCAGGCTTTTGCTACTTGCTGCACCACGAGCCAGCATAAATTTTTGAGGGAACAAGAGAGCCAGTTTAGATGAAAAATATGGCCCATCCGTCATGACACATACTCGTTAGTATGTGTCATTTGTCTCATTAGAAGTGAAATACAACTGCCAGTTCCTCACCATTACAGAGTAACTTGGACAAGGAAGCACGTCAGTATCTGGCTGGCTGGAAGGGAGACACGTAGATAATCACCAGTACTCATTCAATATTTTATACTCGGATGAAAGCGCAAAAGTTTTTCTACCTCTACTGCAGCTTGCCCTGATTTTATTTCACTCTTATTCCTTAAGGAAATTATCGAACGTGTGGAGAAGATCATGTATCTTTGACAACCAGTATGCACATTACAACTGGAGTCAGAACACCTTCACGCAGCCTGGCCACCAATTTACCTTTCCCTCTCTACTTGATGTATTCTTGCCAAGTAGCTGCGGAACTCGACGTGGCCGGTATTCCACTGTCATCTATACTACATCTACACTATTATCTACTCTACCATCTCCATTACACCAACTACACTACCATCTACACTACACCAATTACACTACCATCTACACTACACCGACTACACTACACCAACGACAGTACCATCTACACCACACCAACGACACTATTATCTACACTGCATCAACTACATTTTTATCTACACTGCATCAACTACACCATCATTTACGTTACATCAACAGAGACGTGTTTTAAATGAGGGTTTTCTACTCTCAGCGGAGGGGCTCATCCAGATGTTCTTTTAGCCAAATCTAAAAAGTAGCACCAAGGGTCCCCTTCGTATATATGAAAAGTTTCAGGTCTCTACTCTCTAATTGACACACACACACACACACACACACACACACACACACACACACACACACACACACACACATACACTACTACTACGACTACTATTTCTTCTTTTTTTTTTAAGTGGCCTCCAGCCTCCCCCAAGGGCCACACCTTCGCCGCCATTATATTACCTTAATATTAAATATCCTACTACATAAATAGCTATCCTATCTGTGTTGAATTAGTTGAGCCGCAGATCTATGTGCCATTCAGTGACTGTAGCCTCATAGTCAATATCTGCAGCAGTTGTCGGCATTTGCGCAGACGCTCTTGTTCCCCTGAGGCAGAGCAAAGCCGACCGAAGGAGAGAGAAAGACAGTCGGCATCTCATCCAGGCTGTAACATAACTTCTGGGCTGCTGCTTCTGTTCGGAGATCACCTCCGCGAGTCTGGCGTAGAAACATCTTGCACTTGGTCCCATCCCACCAGAGGTTGTGAACACTAGAAAAGTGAAGTTGCCTTGATCAACGTTTTGAATTCTCTCCCCATATGCCCTTCTCTTGTCGTTCTCGTTCCTCCTATGTGCAGCATCGAGAGCTAGGTTAAAGTGACATGCGGCCATGAGTTCAAAAATCCTGATGTCGAAGAAAGCTCGCTGTCCCCGCGTCCAGAATCCTCGAGCACTGACGTCAACACGGGCTTCGTTAGATGTGTTTGAAGTCCTATGTTGGAAGATCTCACCATCCAACGGAAGGAGGGTCGGTTCTACCATGACATCCCGGCAGATTTCCTTCAGCATATTTGCTGTGAGGTCTCTTACTTCGTCATGCCTCATGCCTATGAAGCCCCTTTCTTGCACACCATGGAGTGATCGAAGTCATAGGAAGAGCCACACACGCATTGGGAGGGCAAACCTTCTACTGGCCGACCGTACCTTAGAGCAATGGCATCTGTAAATTCTTGTTTATTAAGACTGAAACCATTTGCCCTTATCGGTAACGTAATTAACCAGTTCGAGGCGCCCACCTCCTGCGCTACAGCTACATTTTTTTTTCAAATTTTCTGGTACCTGCAGCAACAGTTGCTGCAACTTATCATTTTGGCATTGCTGTCGATCTGTCGTAATGGACCTACGAATCTTGTTTACTTTACTGGTATCCACCTCCCCTGTTGCGTTCTGAGCTATTATGTGGTCCTTAATGGCTGCCGTGAGCTTCAGTGAATTTTGATGTTCGGTGACTGCAATCTCCTCTGGATTGGTTAGTCCCATCCTTCCCGGTCTTGATGGAAGTGCAAGAAGTGCTCTTTCTGCTGGGGATAAGTAAGGGTGTTTTCCTAATTGGGGAATGAAATTGACACTGATAGCTTCTTCCAGAGGGTGGAGGAGGGGTCCGATATTAGGGATAGTACGCATCAGGTAGTTCCAACGATGCTTGACTCCATGGGTGAATGTAGCAAAAGCAGCATGTGGCTCTGTGTTAGCAATCTCAGACAGAGCTTGGATTTCACTAACCCACTCATTCACCTTTCCCGCTACGTACTCGGTCTTGAAGCCCGGAGTGCCATTTACTGCGCCTAGATGTCTTTGGCCGTCCTTAGTTATTTTGACCTGACTTTCGCCAAACACCTCCATTGCCCGTTCATAATGTTCTGGCTTCACGATGAGGAAGGACTTGCTGGCATTTGGGTGGTACCCTATTTGTGGACCTCGCAATGTTACCAAGTCCCACCCTTTTTGATGCCCTCCACTTTTCCTGCTCCTGTAAGGTGATCAGTGTACACCACTTGTTTGACCCCAGTTGTTTCAAATTTTATTTCTTGTTGGAGCACTGATAGGCCAATTGCATACATTGCCATTGCAACAGGGTCCCCCTGTGTTGTTCCCTCTGTTGATTGTATGATGGTATCCCCTCTTAGAGCCTTGTTGTTTACTATATAGAGGTCTGATGGATTCCTATAGGAGTTTTCAACATACACTGGAAAACTTGGACACTTGATCTTCATGTTGTGCAGTGCGGCCTTGCGTTTGAAGCATCGACCAGGAGAACGGCCTCACAATCCCGGTGCTCAAATATCGTTCTCATGGCGTGAATGGCAGCTTCCCCTCCAGCTTGTTGGCCAGCACAAACTTGCAGGTTCCCTGCTGCTGCCCTGACATCATCCTTTACCACCTCCATTATGCATTTTCCGATGATTCGCCTCAGCACTTCCCCCACTCCTATTGGCCCACATCCTGGATTCTTATCCAGGGGAATGAGGCGGCAGGCCGTCAGAGCATGAAGGTGATGGCAGCATGAGGATGCAAGCTTTCTTGCAAGGATGGCAATGGCCGTGCAGAGATCACTTGCTACGGGGCCAAACTTGTTAGTGCTAAGGATGACTCTCCAACCGTTTGCATCCAGCCCTGAAGGGCCGGCACCTCCCTGAGTCTTCAGTGCCTTTTTCCACACCATCCCTCCTGTTATTGTCTCGAACAGGACAACATTTGGTGGGATATAGGCACCCTGAAACCTGATGCCTTCCTCATCACTTGCAGAGGGATGTTTTTCTTTCTGTTGTTTTAATGTCTCTCTGTTTATTGGCAGGACCCTACCGCTGGATTCCTCTGTGAGAGATCTTACCGCCAAGGACACTTTTCCCACACGCATTTTGTTTCCAAACTTTCTTGCAGCATCATCGGTGTTTTGCTTTCCGTTTCCTGCAGATTTTAGTCTCTCCTGCAGTGTTCGTGCTTCACATAGGAGATCATCAAGGGCCCCCTTCTGCCACAGTGTCAATCTTCTCTTCATTGCTGCTGCATTTTCTTTGTGCTTAGTCTTTTGTGTGTGTCCTCTGACAGAATAGATGTGGTATTATTGCCAGTATATGAAGAGCTAACGGGGCAAGGAAGCGGTTTTGAGTGTACTCAGTTGTGAGACTAATCATCTCCCGAATCATTTCTTTGGTGGCCGCACACTTGGGTGGTTCAAACAGGTTTGCTGGCGACCACCTGACAATTTCTGAGTAAGTTTTTTTAACCCATATGTCCGCATTTTCCATCGACATGCCATTCCACTGTGGTGGCTGTCTCTCATTCACCTCGTGGACATCTGCTGCTCTTGGTTCAGCGTTAATTCGTACTACAATTTCAGGTTGAGTAGACTCACTGCTATCATTTAGGACATCATCGGGCGGCTGGGTCCCGGCGATATCCACTGTGGCCTCCTGTGTCAGCTCCCTGCCATGAGGGTTATAAGGGTTGCGGCAATTGTTTCCCTTTCTGCAAGCCATACAAGGTCGGTTGTCTCTCGCACAACCACAGTTAGTGCAATTTTGGTACTGGCTAGCACAGACACAACAATGTCTGTCACCCGGCATAGTGTTCTGCACCTTGGGCGACAGTTACGTCCGCCTCCGAACATCTGCTTTGGTCCCAGGCACAAGATTAAACTAGATCTTATGAGGGAAGGGCGGAGAGGTGACAGGCTTGACTGCTGTGTCCAGGTAGTAGGGGCATACGTGCGCGCGTGGGTGTATAGGCTACCTCCCCTAAGGGCGACAATCCACACATCAGAATGATACACTGGGACAAAAATTTGTCACACCAAACACTTGTTTATATATCCTTGGCACAAATAATCACTATTTATATGGTCTCACTGGTGTAATATCAGTTATATATACTCACTTGGTTTGTCGAGACCCTACATAAAGTGTCCGTTACTATGGTGGGGAGGCGACCGCATGGGCAGCACTCTCGGCCCCATAGGGGCGAGAGTCTCGAAACCACTCCTGCCAAAGTAGGCCTATCGACGCTGGCACTGGCACTGAGCCTCCGCATTAGCCAACCCACCTAGTACCCCGAGCTCACTACTCGCTTGGTAATCGCCGGTGAACACACGGAATATTTACAATTAATGCCGTAAGGGATGAGAAGGAACCTTGGGTGACAATGCTTAGGGTGACATCAGATATTCACCCACACATTGTTAAATTCCCGCTCCCACACAGTGAGTATTTCCCCACCAATAACACTTTAGATCAGGGAGGACGCTCCACGACATCCACGCCGTGCACACCTACTACTACTACTACTACTTTGCTGTCACCATCCAGCTATGATACAATGATATGAGTTATTAGGGATGTCACCTTCATTGGTGAGTTTTGAGGTGACTAAAGAGGCCGATACGGGACCGGCAGAGTCTTTCACAGAAGTTGCACATGTGAAGGGCTACATCGAGTGCGGGAGGGGTGGTGGCAGTGTCTTTCCGGCGTTGGATCTTGTCTGCCTTGGTTTGCAGTCGGCTAAATCGAAAGTATTGACACCTTCTGTGTGTTAACGCTCATAGGAGCGTTATTGGTTCCTGCTGGATAATAAGACCCTTGTCGTTGACTCAGTGAGTATAATTCGGTCAAAACCTGTTAAAGAACAATTCACATATAACAAATGCTGGTATATCAGGACACATACAGTACATAACCTATTAACCTCTTAAATATAACTCACATGTTACAACTGTTGATACATCAGGAGACAATTTGTATAATATGATAAATATACAGTACATAAATATACTTATTAAACTAATTTAGAGTGTTTTAGAGGATTTAATAGTTCACAATCACACTCACGTTTTGGGGTCTAGGGTTTCCCCAACGAGAACAAATATGATATCCTCTTGTATATGTTGGTTGAACGAAAGATGTTGTCTCTATGGTAGGAGGCGATAGACTATCTCTCAGGCAGTCATACAGCGGCGTGGCCGTCGCCCATTTAAACACCTCAGCAAAATTCTTTGTCAACACTATGTCTCTCCTCTCACACCTCTCTCTCTCTCTCGTCTAGTTTATCTTACTGTGGCTATCCCTCTCTTTCTCTCTCTCTTCTAGTTTATCTAACTCTGGCGGTAACACTCTCCCTGTCGGGCTTCGCACGAAATTACGGCCTATCATTAGATTCACTCTACGACCCTTTCCAACAGGCAGAGTCTCGTCACTGGGCATATTTACACTGAGTCCTTTGTCTTCACTTTAACACTTCGCACCAGGCCATCTACGCTCGGTAGTGCCTCTAGTACTCTCTCTAACATCCACTGACTCCTGGGGAAGGATTGTCCAGAGATGATCACAATATCCCCAGCGTGGAGATTACAGCGAGCTTTGAATAATCTTTGTCACTGACATTGTGTAGGGAGATATTCCTTTAAGACGACTAACTTCGCATCTTCCAATTCGCTGACCTTGAGTCGATGTTTTCAGTGATGTCTGTTCTTTTACTTCCCCAGCCGCAATTCTATAAACCTTCTAATCCACACTTCGCTATTCAGAAGTCTATGCCACGAGGAGTACCTGGCCCATAGCTTATCGAGGATACCCTCCCCCTGGTCAGCGTTCGTCGTCAGCACCGTGGTTTCCTTCTTCACCTCTGGGTCTCCGTCTGTGAGGTCTGGAATCCTCATTGGACTCTTTTGCCAACCATCTTCTTCCAACAAGAGGAAAGCAGGTCCCCGAATCCACCTGCCCTCATCGTTGAGCTCTGTTCCATGTAGTCCACAACTAGTGTCATCGGCTGTGTTCAGTGCCGACTTCACGTGGCGCCATTGTTCTGCATTGGTGTCCTCGTGTATTGTTGCCACTCGATTGGCCACGAAGGAATGGAAGCATCTTTCGATGTTTCGTATGTACTGAAGGACGGCCGTACTGTCTGTCCGGAACACTGATCTGTCTATTTGTAATTCAAGTTCTCGTCATGGTTGTTTGCCTGCCTTGGCAGCCAGTACTGCCGCACAGAGCTCGAGTCGAGATATGGTCTGTTCTTTCAGAGGGGCTAGCTTGGCCTTGCCACACACGAAGGAGATATGGTGCGTTCCATCTTTACACGTGGTCCTAAGATACGATACAGCTCCATACGCTTGTTGGGAGGCGTCGTAGAAGTGGTGTAGTTGCACGGCAGCCACTGGATTTGCATTCTCGGGTGGGTAGCACCGTGGAACGTGTACCTATGCTAGGTGAGGAAGTTCATCTAGCCATCTTCGCCAAGCCACCCTGTTCTGTTCAGCCATTCGTTCATCCCACCCAACACCTCGTCTACACTCATCTTGGAATATATAATTTTGGCTCTTTTGACGCTCAGAGCGATGAGTCCCAGTGGGTCATATATGGAGCTGTCCATACTCAGAAGGCTTCGTTTCGTCTCTGGTTTCTTAGGGATCTATACCCGGACCTCTAGTTCGTCCTTTTCCAGGTCCCACAAGATTCCCAGCCTGTCGTCTTTCAAATGACTTCCTTTACTCCCACAGCTTTCTCTGTCTGTGAAATTGCCTTGAGGACTTCCCTGTGATTACAGACCCACTTCATAAATTTGAATCCGCCCTTCTTCCTCAGCTGTCTCAGACAATGGGTAATTACCGTTGCCTTCCCTGGCGAATCTACTGAGAGAAGCAGATCGTCAACGTAGAAGTTACGATTTGCTTTCTTGATGTCGTCATGGAGACTTTCCCTGTAATGCTGAAATGTTCGTTGTCGCGCATACCCGGCGCATGAAGGGCTACACATACCTCCAAAGAGATGTACTGTCATTTGGTAAGTGGCGGGGCCCCTGGCAGCTGGTCGTCCGTCCACCATAAGAATCGTAAGGCGTGTAGATGTTCAGGTACTACTCGCACTTAGTGGAACATTGCCTCGATATCAGCCATGAGTGCCACCTTTCCTTGCCCTAATCTGATGAGGACTCCCATCAAATTGCTGTTAAGGTCTGGCCCTTGCATCACCTGGCTGTTCAATGACATCAACTTATATTCGGCTGCACAATCAAAACTATTCTCACCTTTTCTGGATTGTTGGGATTCAACACGGGGTGGTGTGAGAGATACCAGGTCTTCCCCGGTGCAACACTGAGTTCTTGACGTGGGACTCGCTCGGCATGTCCCTCGTCGACTAGTCTTCTCATCTCTTCGTGATACCTCTGAGAGAACCCTGGGTTCTTTAGGAGGCATTTCTCAGTCCCACCAATCGCTGATCGGCAAGCTTCTTATTGTCTGAGAGTTCTGGTTCTTCCTGGTGAAACAACAATGACCTTGGGGATAGTGATGGATCGGCTCTTTCTTTCTCCTACGCTAACCACCTTTACACTGATCTCTTCGGTGTTTACACTACTTCTTTCTTTCATGATCGTGCCAATGGAGAGGGAAAAAACTGGCCTTGCCTCTGCCTGCAGCCTTAGTAGTGCTCGTCAGAACTCCCGTGAATTGTAGAAGCCTCGAGTGTACTCCAGAACAGCCATCTATACCGCATACCATCTTCTGGCTGCACTCCGTTATCCGGTGATTTCGACCCAGGCTAGCGAAGCAGCGACGTTCTTCCCTTCCGAGGGAAGTTTGCTTCCCTGTGGACATGCTGAGGAATGTCCGACACATCTGAAGAAGGTGATCTCCGGGGCATAACAAGCAGCGTTCATCGTCCGTTTCTCTGCTTGTCTTTATTCCTGATGTCACCAGACCCACAAGTTTCTTCCTCGACGAGGATTAGCATGAGGATGAGTCTGCATATATTCAGCTTGGTTCCTCCGGTCCTTGTCCCTTTGGGGTCTCCTCCGCCTTGTCGACCATATCCATAGTGAATACCAACATCCACTCGATCCCAGGAGGCTTCCCTTGCTTCCATTTGTATTTATGTACCTTATTCACATAGTCGTCATTTATGGTCCTTCATCAACTTTGTGGTTTCGGTGAGCGAGCGTGATGCTCGGAAGCACTTCCGCACTCCCCCTGGTGAAATGTTCCTGGCTCCGCGGTTAAGGTGAGCGTCGGGAGTCCTCTTGGAGTATATAGCATTTGTTTGTCAGTTTCGGTTTCAGGAAGGTCGTGTCTCTGATAGTGATAACACCTTTCCGCGATCTTCTGTTGTTGTTGAGATTGTCGGACCGTAGTCCGACACGGGCCTTTTCCTGTAGGCGGCCCGTTTGGTGGTTCCAGCTGGAGCTCTTGGAGCAGCCTGGGCGAATTTGGGATTAGGGATGGAGGTTATCTTACCTGTAGGTATGAAAGGATACTGCAGGTTTGCAAGTGTAAGCGGACCCCCGATCAGTGAACGCTTACCACCAACCCCCACTCATGGACGTGGTCAGTTTCGCAGTGGCGCGCCCCCTGAACTGGGGTCCGCACTTGCTGGGGAGGATACTTCCTAAGCTATCTGGGTGATGGGTATCGTGTGATGACGCGGAGAAGGTGGTGAATGTGGTTTGTTTGGGCCTTTGAGATTCCTACTAACTCTGTTTGTAGGGTGGAGCAGTCATTAGAAAGTTTCCATCAGAGGGTCTGACCTTGGGCGTAGAAGGCCGCTCCAGACCTATGATGTTTTGGTCCACAGAGCCGTCTGTGAAGTATGATACTGCATCGGCCGGTGTTTCAGTGGTCTATGGGTTCCTGAGTTATTCTTTTGAGGTTCTCCTTCTGGAGGTTGGCTTTGCTATCACTTAGTTCTGTGCTGCCCTTACTTTGTAGTCGATTCATACCTTCGGTGGCGTTCTGCATCATCGCTGCCCCGTCTCATTTTTGACTCATTCCCTTCCATGTCCATGACTGCCAGAACAACGAGCGTGATCTGTCTTTCTCGATAAATGTATGCAGTAACGCTTAGTATCAGCTACTACTTATGATGGCGCCACGATCGCGGATATCACACAATTGGAGTTGATGGCGCACTGACACGTGCCATACGCACGAGTGATGTCACTTACTCACGAATGATGTCACACATGAGCGACGTCCCTCAAACGCGTGACGTGCAATACGCACGAGTGATGTCACACAGCACGACCACAGTGATATCATACATGAGCGACGATGTCACACTAACACGACCACAGTGATGTCACACACGAGCGACGTCCCTCAAACGCGTGACGTGCAATACGCACGAGTGATGTCACACAAACATGACCACAGAGACCCCACAATCAATGTAGGGACTCCTTACACAAACTGATGTCACAAACACTACTGCAGCGCCCTTGATTGAATACTGAAATAGATATATTCCATTGAATGTATTCTATTTCGTATTCTCAACCTGTATAGGGCCCCCACTACTCATTTACACAACGTTACATAATTGTCTGTACTCTTTGATCACTATCTCTCCCGCGGTTCGTACGAACATTATTGACACAGAGTCCACTCTTTTTCCTGACACGCGGTCCATGGTCTGTCCAGATTGAACGATAACACTCCCGCGCGCCCGTACAAACAGTTTTGGCATCGAGACCAGTCCTTTCTGAAATGGCTGACACTGTATATATAAAGTAAATCACTGCAGGTGCGCGTGATCCAAGTATATGCTGATAACCACAAGGAAACAAGAAAATTCGAAGTTCCCAAGCGCTTTCGTGTAATTCACATCTTTAGGGGTGAGTACAGACAAAGGAGAGGTTGGTTGGTTATACAGAGAGAAGAGAGCACTAGCTCTGAGAGTGCAAGAAGGGTACAGTACAAGGTAAAGTTCAGAAGTGGGAAATAGAGGAGGAGGTTAATAGCAGGTGGGCTATCCACCTTGCGGAGACGGGTTTTTTTTTTTTTTGTCTTCCGTCAACAGTGCTGCCTTAGTGGTTCATGGGGTTAGGGAAGGCCGGTCTCAGCCAAGCTAAGCTAAGTTGTTCTATTTGATGTTTCCTTGGGGCATATTATGTTAGGGGGGGTCCCTCCAGGTCCTTGTGGCACTGGAGGGATGATCCCCATCTTTTTTTTTTCTTTTTTTTTGTGGGTGTTTGTGAACTATTTAGGTCTTTGTTTATTTGTGGGGTCCCTCCAGGTCCTTGTGTGACTGGAGAGTTGTGTCCATCTTTTGGTTCTTTTTTATTGTGTATATAGAGGCTCTGGTTCTTCGTTATCATTTTTCCTGCTTCTAGGCCACCATCTGTGCGATGTGTTGTTGTTTTCCTCAATTAGTTGGTTTAGTATGGGATCCTGTTCTTGCTGGATTTTTTCCCATATTGCATTTGCTTGGGTGTGTATTCTGGTGTTGAGTGGGTCTCTGCCGTGTTCTGTGTGTATGTCTTGTGCTGTTTGTGTGTATGGTGGTTGGTGTTTTGCCGCTCTTCTGAGGGCTATATTTTGCACTGCTTGAAATTTAAGTTGATTTGTTCTTGCGATTGTGTTCAGAGGTATCGGAGGGTATTCTAAGTGTGGTCTGATCAGTGCTTTGTATAGGTGCAGTTGCGTGTTGGTTTTTAATTGGCGGAATCTTCTGATCTTTGTAAGTTGTGATTTTGCCATAGCTATTCTTTCGTTGATGTGGGGGATTATTCCGTTTCTGGATATCTTGAGTCCTAATATTTTTCCGTTGGCAACATATGGTATTTGTTGGTTGTTGACAATAATAGGTATGGGTTTGTTTTTGCAATGTGAATTATTTTGAGTTTTTGGACATTGGTTTTTATCTTCCATTTTCGTTCATAGTTGTTTATTATCTCTATTTCTCTGCTTGTTCTAATGGCCATCATTTGTTTGGATTTTCCTGGGTACCTGACTATCTGTGTGACATCATCTGCGTATGCTATATATTCTGATTGCCGTGGTTGCGGCATGTCTGCCGTGTATACAGTGTATAATGTCGGCGATATATTACTGCCTTGGGGAACTCCACTATGAAGGTTGAAAGTTTGTCCTAGATGGTTGTCGATGATTAATTTGGCCTTTCTGTTGTCTAAGAAATTGCATAGTAGTGTTGTGATATTGGTAGGCATGTCCAATTTTATTATTTTTAACCTCAGTCCTTCATGCCAGACTTTATCAAATGCTTTTGATACATCTCTTAGAATTATATTGCATTGGTCTCTGTTGCTTGCAGCATTTGCAATTGATTCGTATATTAGTGCTATTGCTGTGTTGGTTCCTCGATTTTTCCGAAAGCCGTGCTGTCTCGGGTTATATTTGTTTTCTTGGTCTAGAAAATTTCTGAGTCTGTGGTTGACTATTTTTTCCAATATTTTACCGGGTGTTTCCAGTAGTGAGATAGGTCTGTAGTTCTCTGCTTGGGTATGGTTCTTTCCTGCTTTCGGGATGAGTCTGATTTTGGCTATTTTAAATTTGGTTGGGAAGAAGCCAGTTGCAAGTGAGGCATTATATATATTTTTAAGCTGTTCGATCATAGACTGAGGAATGTTTTGTAGTACGATTTTATTAATTTGGCTTATGCCAGGTACTTTGTTCTTGAAGCTTGCTATTGTTTTTACAATATCATTTTGAGTTAATGGAGCAATTATTGGGTTATTGATGTTTAATGAATTGAGGTTGATTTTCCTGGTAGGTTTCCATTTCTCTGTGTTCTGGCTCAAATATGTTCTAGTTGCCTGTTCTGTTTCTTGGCAGAAGCTTCTATTGTCTTCGTCGTTGATTCCGAATATGTCTTTCCAGTATTCTCTAAATATTGGTTCTTTATCGTGTGGTTCTGTTGCCTTTCTACCGTTTTTGTCCTTTATGTAGCTAGTTTCTTCCGAATTAGTTCCCATTAGGTTTTTTATTTTTTTCCAGAATGCTTTTGGATTTCTGTAGTCTGCTTGTGTATCATGGATCAGTTTGTTCCATGTTTCATTGTGTTTGTTCTTGCTAATGTCTTTCAGTTCTTCTTTTAGATTCCTGTATAATATTCTGTTGTCATTGTTCCACCCGTGTGTTTTGGTGTATTCATATAGATTGGTGAATCTAGTTTGGATCATTTTCTCTTCATATGTTAATTGTGCATGTGGTAATGTACGGTATGTTGTTTTTGGGATGTTGTTTTTCATTGCTGTTATTACTTCATTGTACCATGTGTCCAGTGTTTTGTCAATCTCTGTTGTGTCTTTGTTGTGTAGGAGTGTTGGTTCGTTGTTCCTAAGATCCGATTTAAATTTTTCCCAATTTGCTCTATTGAGTGAAAATCTTGGGATTGATGGAATTTGTATCGGGGATGTGGATAAAGTTGCTATTATGGGTAGATGATCACTGGTTGTTGTGGGTCCAGCTTTTAGATGTACGTTTAGATGGTGATGCCTATTGGTTACAACAATGTCTGGTTTCCCAGAGTTACCAGCTGATACGTAAGTTGCGAAGTCGGGCCCAAGGTGTGTTATTGTCCCGTGTTCGATGAGAGCATGGAGGATTTTTCCTCCCGGGTTTCTAATATTGTTTCCTAAGGTTGTGTGTTTAGCATTGAGGTCTCCTATGAAGTATGCTGGATTGTTTTGCCTCATTAGTTTTAAGATGTCCCCTGTAGGGAATATTGGCCTTCTGAATGTTAAATATGAAGTTCCGATAGTTATTGGGCCTCTTGTTGTATTTACTTCGGCTGCAAGAAAGTTACTTTGAAAGTTGTCAATGATTTTGTATTGTATGTTGCGTTTTATAGCTATTGCTATGCCGTCATGTGGTTCGTCGTGTATGTTCATTTGATGTACATGGTAGTTAAAGATCTTGATTTTGTCACTTTTTTTCCGACCATATGCGTTGATAAGGATGATGTCTGTGGGTCTATTGTGCTGTATATGTTGGTGAGCTCTGATTTCCTCGTCAGATTCCAGGCAAGGACGTTGTGCTGAATTATCTTTAAAAATTTGTTTTGAGTAGTCGTGGATCCCGAGAACTTGGTGTAGGGTGTTTGCTGGCTCGTGTATCTCCTGGCGAGTGTCTACTCCTTTCCTCCTTCAATTCCGTTCTGATTTTCTTAAATTTAGTTATATCTACTCTTGCAATTCTATTGTATTTGGTGTTTATAAGTCCTGCATTTATCAATTGGTCTATATAGGATTCTTCTACCCTATCATCTTCGTAGGTGAATTTGACTGTGCCTTCCTTGATTTCCTGCAGAAGTCTATCATTTGTTATTGTAGGTGGTGTGTTGACTGATTAGAAGCGGATACCGATCTCATTGCCGAGGTCTGCTGGCTGCACATCGCTTGGTGAAGATGGGGGGGCACGATGGCCAGAGTGGGATTCTTTTCTTGATTTCGCTTTGGTTGGGTCAGCTTTTGCAGGTTGTGGTTTCTCTCTTTGCTGAGTTGTGGAATCTGATGATTTGCGGTGTGGTGTGACTGCTTGGGTGATAGGGTCTATTTCCATGACGTTTTCTTCTGTGACTAGTTTGGTTGTGTGCTCCTGTGGTTTGGTTACTCCCAGGCTATTCTCGGTGACAATTTTAAATATTTCTGTTGAGGGGGCGTCGTCTGGAAATTTCACCTCCGGCAGATTGTTTGCAGCAAACATTTCCCTGATCGTTTTTCCGAAGGTTCCTGGTTTTGCAATGTTGTTGATGTGTGCATGTATAATACTGGTTAGAATTGTGAAAGGTAATCCTTCACTCAGATTGAGGTATGTCGGTTGCATGAGGGGATTTTCTTTGGCTTTCTTCAGGACTTTGGAGGTGGTATCTTGCAGCTTTGCAGTTGCTGCATATGTCTTGTTAGGGTCTGTTTCTATCTTCTTATTTGTCTTTTCTTTTTCTCTCAGATTTCTGATTATTTCTTTCCTTGTGGGACAGCGTGCTGCTAGTGTTCGGTGGTCCCCATTGCAGTTCAGGCATTTGGGGTTATCTTTATTGCTGCATTCTCTGAATGTGTGGCCCTCTGCTGCACATTCGGAGCAGAACTTCTTATCTTTTAGGGGACAGTTTAAGGCTAGATGATTGTATTTATAACAGTTCCAACACGGTGTTATTGCATAAAATTCCTCCTGCTCAATTTGTTGTTTTGACAGATGGTAGTGGGAGATACAGAGGCCACTCTCTAGGGTTTTTTGTGCCATGGAGATCTCTCCAAACCTGACCTTCATTATGGTGGGAGCACCAGGCATTAGCACCACCTCCTCAACTCTGGCCCATGGGTACTTCTCTTCTATATTGTTAGCAATATTACTTGGTGTTTGTTTCAGTATATTTTTGTCTACCCTTTTAATTACTACAGATTTTTTTGCACGTAGTTGTGGTGGTATTACTATTTCGAATCCTCGTTCTTTTAATTTCTTTGTTGAGTCGGCAGAGAGCATATTGTCTACATCCTTTTCTTCCAGGCACAGGACTATGTAGGAGTCCTTTGTTTCTATCAATGCGGCGAATTTGATGTTTAGCTGGGCACACAGTAGTAGGCCCAGTTCCTCCTTGCGTTTTTCGGATACCCCCCCCAAGAGGGAGCGTACCCGTATCCTGTTTCCAGTTGTCCTAGTCATTTGCTTTGGTCGTTCTCCGTGGCATCAGTCTTGTTGTGGTTTTTACAGGCACCCTACCTATTCCGGGCTAGCAACCTAAACACAGGAATTACAGCACTCCCCACCGCCACTTGCTGGTCGAGTGGTCGTGGAGTGGTTCCTGTGTCACTCACCCAGGAGCCCCGTTAGGGGAACTTATATCCCTATTGTGGTAATTGCTCACTTATAGGCGTGAGCTTAAAGTGTACCTATTCAGGGGAGGGGTGGAGGATTAAGGATTGCGACCCCCTTCCTAGGTGGACCCGCTCGATCACGGTTTCCCAGGAAGGCTCGGCGGAGGGGTGGGTTCTGCTCCTACCCCCTTTCGTGTTCACAATCTCCTACAGTGGAGGTGAACATTTACAGGGGGACCCAAGGACGAATACACCTCTAGGGTGCAGGTCCCCAGGCCAGAGCGAAAAAGAAGGAAGATCAAAGAAAAGCAGCCAATGGTGCAAGTGACACCAGTGGGATCGCGGCCCAAGTCAGCTGCAGAAAGCCGTTACAGATCTCCCAATCAGGGCCGCCTCTGATCAGGAGTCACCCCTGATCAGTGGGGAGGCACAGAAAGGGCGTTGTCTGGAACGAGCTTCCCGGTTGTGTGAGTAATGGTGGTGAGGTGGTCGTTTTCGTTCGGGTCGTCAACGGTTAGAGACAGGCTGGCAGGCTTTAGCAGTGAAGGGTCAGAAGAGAGGTCCGTTCACGGCGAAGGAGAAATACTTGAGAAGGCTAATATATACAGTAGAGGTGAGTGAGATCAAGTCCTTAGGGGACAGCAGGGGTCCACAATGTTCCGGTCATAAGGCAGTGACCCTTACTAATCTTCATAATCCAAAGAAATTGACCATGCCAACTTTAAGCACAGCAGCTGTCCGTAGCCAGGTCATAGGGTAAGATCACCCAACCTTCTCACCTGGTTGCAAATCTTCTTAATCACAAAATTATCCAGTTTGCACATACCATTACTCAAATTCATGTTGACAGATTCGGTATGTTTAATGAGACTGGATTCTATAATGTTCCTACTGACAATTGAATTACAAGGTAATATTGAAGAGGCATTACCCCAGTCAATGCAATTCTTATTATCTCTCATATGAATGAACAGAGAGCATTGGATTCCTGGCCTAAGTAGAACATATTACATTCCTTGCAAGGAACCTTGTAAATGCAGCTGCCTGCATTGTTGGGGAGTTCTTAATTAACATTTGTTTTACAGTGCATGGGTTTTTAAATGTCACAATAACGTTCCAGGTTTTCAGTTGTATAGCAATTTGAGATAATTTTTTGTTAAATGGTAACACTAAGAGATTCTTATTGTCATGGGTTGGCTTAGGATCAGTTCTATAAAAAAGATTTCTTAGTAATGTTAAGGCATTTGTCTGTAAAAGACGTAGGGTACTTAAGGTTCAAGCCAATATTATAGATATATTTACAAGTGATCGTGGCCACTTTGTACCCGGTGGCGAGTCCGGTGGTACAGTTTACCGAGGCGTGAAAGTTCGAACGCTTGTTGTTCGCTATCGGGCAACCGCTGTCCAGCTGACAGCGTACAGCAACATCGTTTTCCAGGTGGTCGTGGTTGTTATAATCATGGTCATGGTTGTTATAATCATGGTCGAGTTTGTTATAATCATGGTCGTGGTTGTTATAATCATAGTCATGGTTGTTATAATCATGGTTGTGGTTGTTATAATCATGGTCGTGGTTGTTATAATCATGTTCGTGGTTGTTATAATCATGGTTGTGGTTGTAATAATCATGGTTGTGGTTGTTATAATCATAGTCATGGTTGTTATAATCATGGTTGTGGTTGTTATAATCATGGTTGTGGTTGTTATAATCATGTTCGTGGTTGTTATAATCATGGTTGTGGTTGTAATAATCATGGTTGTGGTTGTTATAATTATGGTCATGGTTGTTATAATCATGGTCGAGTTTGTTATAGTCATGGTCGTGGTTGTTATAATCATAGTCATGGTTGTTATAATCATGGTTGTGGTTGTTATAATCATGGTTGTGGTTGTTATAATCATGTTCGTGGTTGTTATAATCATGGTTGTGGTTGTAATAATCATGGTTGTGGTTGTTATAATTATGGTCGTGGTTGTTATAATCATGGTCGTGGTTGTTATAATCATGGTCGTGGTTGTTATAATCATGGTCGTGGTTGTTATAATGGTCGTGGTTGTTATAATCATGGTCGTGTTGTTATAATCATGGTCATGGTAATCAGTCGTGGTTGTTATGATCGTCGTGATTGTTATAATCATGGTTGTCATAGTCATGGTTGTTATAATCATGGTCGTGGTTGTATAATCATGGTTGTGGTTGTTATAATCATGGTCATTGTTATGATCGTGGTCGTGGTTGTTATAATCATGGTCGTGGTTGTTATAATCATGGTCGTGTCATAGTTATAATCATAGTCGTGGTTGCCATAATCATAGTCGTGGTTGTTATATTCATATCGTGGTTGTTATGATCATTGTCGTGGTTGTTATAATCATCGTGGTTGTTATAATCATGATTGTCGTGTGATTGTTATAATCATGGTTGTCGTGGGTTGTTATAATCATAGTCGTGGTTGTTATAATCATGATCCTGGTTGTTATAATCATGGTCCTGGTTGTTATAACCTTGGTCATGGTGTGGTTGTTATAATCATGGTCGTGGTCGTGATACTTACAGTATCTAATATACTATAAGAAGGAATAGAATAAAGGTTAGAATAATTAATTAAAGAAATATTCGCCATAAGGAGAGGTTAAAATCATAAAAAAAAATTATTATGAATCACCGATGATCATTCCGAGATAAATTATATTATGAAGAGAAGTGACCTTGATTCTGGTTATATTAGTCACCATCTGCTTAAGTCATCACCTGTGTTAAGTCATCATAGTCATCTACGTTACTCAGTTTTAGGCCCATCTCACATGACTGACCGACCATCGATGTTCTTTCCGCGCGAGGGTGTTAGTTTTCAATGCGTCTTATAATTTACGCTGGTGGATGTAAGACCTACCCTCACTGACGCAGCTATGGTCAATTTGGTGTTATTCTTGTTTATAAATGCCTTCTAATCTGTCTCAAGTCTATCCGTCCTGTATATTGCCATCCCAACTGTCTGTTCGTCTGCGTGGTGTTTGAATGTAAGCCCGTCTGTACTCTTTGTGTCGTCAAATCTGTCTGTCTTATCCGTTGTTGGCATGTGTCTGCCTGTTTGTCTAATGTGAACCAGTCAGTCAGCTGTCTGTCTGTCATGTTAGTTGCCATATTGTCTATTTGTGCATGTATGAATCTGTCTATTTTTGTCAACCTCCTGTCTGTTTCACTGTCTATATTCACCCTGTGTCTATTGTAGTCATCTTCTCCATGCATTCCTGTTATTATCTTTTTATCTCTTCTCCTTTTCCATGAGCCACAGAATAAGTATACACTGTAGCTGTAAGGTCGTCTGGTAACGTTGAAACTGCGCATCCAGACGCATGATGAAACTCAGCTCCCCCCCACCTGTTATCTCTAACTATTTTCTGTTTCCCCTTCTTTCTTCTATTTACTCATCTTCCTTCCTTTACTAATCCAAACAACATTAAAAAAAAGTAGGCTAAGAAAAAAAGTGGAGGGAGGAGGAGGGAGCCGTACGATAACTGCAATCGTGCAATGGGTGCGCCAAGTCCTTAGACTTGCATCGTTTTCCAGCGTAAATAAAATGGTTATGTAATGGCTTCCTAAAGAAACCATTGATATGGGACCAGGTTTGTTCCACTCTACGAATTTTTTGCGATTTTTCCACCAAGTTTGATGAAAAACGATCGTGCCGTTTCGGCTGCCCAGAGCAGACACACACACACACCATAGACAACAAACTAAATTGGAAACCACCGCCAGTGAAGTTGTCAAATCATCCAGTTTCGTCTCCACCTCCTCAAGTCCCTCGGAGCTCTTGCACCCGAGCTCCTCAGTGTTTACTCAGCATTCATACTTCCCAAGCTCACCTATGCCTCCCCCACCTGGTCTTCCTCCTTAAATGCCACACAACATAAACACCTAGAAAAAGTGCAAAGAGGGCATGCAAGATTATTTCCCTTCCTACCCACATATCAAGAAGCGCTCAACACACTGACCCTTTCGACTCTCACTGGTCCATCACCACGCCTCATCTGCAAATTTGGTAAGAGCTTTCCACCATCCTCGACACCGGCTCCTACTACCACCTGAGATCCCTAGCCCGAGAATTGCTGTTCGGCACCACAACCGCATCCAGCCTATACGTGCACGAACTGATCTCTATAAGAACAGCCCAGTCCCAACCATTATAAAAATTATCAATAACTTGTAATAGACCAGTGTATTCACTCCCAGTAAATACTACTTCTTGCACTGTCACTATGTTGAAATGCCCTGTAGTTTGAGCTTTTCCCCATCTAGTTATTATATATCTTATTTATATCACTTATGTTATTTGTATATTATTTGTAATTCGAAACCCATTCCCCAATTATGTAACTGTATATTTTCAGCCTTCTGGCTGCCAAGCTCTTTCAATAAACCATTAATTATTATTATTATTATTATTATTATTATTATTATTATTATTATTATTATTATTATTATTATTATTATTATTATTATTATTATTATTATTTTGTTGTGTATTATTATTATTATTATTATTATTATTATTATTATTACACACACACACACACACACACACACACACACACACACACACACACTTCATCCTTGACCACAGACGGGTCAAGACGGGTCAGACGCACCTGGCGCTGCTCAGCAGCAGCCACGTCAACTGTTATGTTGACCCATACCAACTCCCTCCCATGAACCCTCCTCCCCACCGGAATATCAACAGGTTCTCGCCAGAAGTTACTATTTCATTTGGGAAAGGAATGGAACCACTGTTAAATAGTGGTGAACAGTGCTTAAGTCAGTGAAAAACAACTCAGCAGTTGAGTTTTACCCAAGCTAACCTTCACACAGTGAGGTCCCAGGTACCCAGTGATAATTCCCCTGAGACTCCACGATAGAGAGGCCTGGGACCACACCTCACCCACTTGAGTGAGTGAAGTCGGCCATGTGGTGTCCCCATGATGCTACAACACCACGTAGTGAATGAGTTGCTACAGCATCATATGAAGTTCCTCATAACATCATCTGTGAGGGAATTACTACACCACATCAGGCCCCTCATACACCATCTGTGAGGGAATTACTACACCACATCAGGCCCCTCATAACACCATCTGTGAGGGAATTACTACATCATCAGGCCCCTCATAACACCACATGTGAGGTAACTAGTACATCATCAGGCCCCTCATCACACCATCTGTGAGGGAATTACTACATAAGAACATAAGAATGGAGGAAACTGCAGCGGGCCTATTGGCCCATACTGGGCAGTCCCGTTTACACCCAACACCTATTGCTCATATAAGCATCCAACCTATGTTTGAAGCTATTCAGCGTATTCGAGTCAATGATGATATTTGGTAACTTGTTCCATTCATCCACTACTCTGTTTCCAAACCATTGTTTACCTATTTCGCGCCTAAATCTAAATTTGTCTAATTTTAAACCATTGTTACGAGTTCGCTCCTGGTTGGATAGGCCACTCTTACACCATCTGTGAGGTAACTACTACATCATCAGGCCCCTCGTAACACCATCTGTGAGGGAATTACTACACCACGTCAAGCCCCTCATAACACCACCTGTGAGGGAACTAGTACTGCACGTGATGCCCCTCATAACGCCATCTGTGAGGGAGTTACTACACTACGTGTCTGCTGTTCAACACCTCAGCTTACATGATCTACGTGTATAAACATTAATCTGTATGTTTACTGTATGTTCCTTCACCTTTCTCTAATGAAGGCTTTTGTTAAACCACCAATGTATGTAATAAGTCAATTGTGTCCAATGTATATTTTCAGCCTTCGGGCTGCAAACTTTTTCAATAAACCGTTTATTATTATTATTATTATTATTATTATTATTATTATTATTATTATTATTATTATTATTATTATTACGCCTAGTCCTATAGTATATTAGATTAGATACTGTTAATGAATATGATGTATTTCTTTGTGTATGAACCTCTGTCCTGCGTGACAGCGAGAAGTGATACCACCCTCAGTGTCAACACCTGACTGAATTACTCAGAATAGGCAAACTGTACTCCAAGCTTTGTCAATAAATTTTTTAAACTAACTGAAACTTCTCGCGTGGTGTTCCTCCGAGCCATTACGATGTGGAGTAATCGTCTTCCAGGTGAGGGGGTCGATTTGGCATTTTTTCAGGTTTGTCTTATCCTTATACCTTTTCAGTTGCCCGCCAGCGTTACGTTTAATATTCGTTAGGTGACTGTAGAGTAGCTGCTTTGGCAGTCTACTGTCGTCCATGTGGATAACATGGCCACACACACACATACACACACACAAAACACTTCTCTCTCCGATTGAGATATAGCAATATTTTACCGGTGAACAACGGCCCTCGCCCCTCCCCAACACTGACTGGCAAGTTGTTGGTGCCCCGCTGACACAAACTGTCTGTGGGAGGTGAGCTCGCCTGGTGGGCTCCACTCTGTCTCACTGGAACCTCTTATCCTCGTCTGTGTATCACTGGAGCCGATAAGATCAAGAATTTTATATTTTTATCTTCACGTCACGTGGTCCTTGTGGACCACTGCAACAGGACGAGGAGTCAAATGTTGTAGTTGGAGGTGAGGGTGAGTGGAATGCAGCCCACTAGACTACGAGGATCACACACTGTTTAGTAACTACACAAGACACAATAAAACCACTGAAAATAATGGATCACTTTGTTCTTCGGTTACGAACTATTAACAAACCCTGTGAGGCAGAGGAGTTAATGGCTTCGCTTTACTTGTATTTTATACTTAAGTGTTCTACGGTTTGCCTCAAGAAAAGATTTAAGAACATAAGAACATAAGAATGGAGGAAACTGCAGCGGGCCTATTGGCCCATACTGGGCAGTCCCGTTTACACACAACCCCTATTGCTCATATAAGCATCCAACCTATGTTTGAAGCTATTCAGCGTATTCGAGTTAATGATGATATTTGGTAACTTGTTCCATTCATCCACTACTCTGTTTCCAAACCAGTGTTTGCCTATTTCACGCCTAAATCTAAATTTATCTAATTTAAAACCATTGTTACGAGTTCGCTCCTGGTTGGACAGTTTGAGTACCTTTGTAATGTCCCCTTTGTTTAGCCCTGCCTTCCACAAATACACCTCTATCAGGTCGCCCCTCGCTCTACGTCTCTCGAGGGAGTGCAAATTAAGATGCTTTAGCCTGTCTCTATACTCAAGGTTCCTAATGCCCGGGATTAGTCTTGTCATTCTCCTCTGAATTCTTTCCAAGGATTCTATATCCATTCTGTAATACGGTGACCAGAACTGAACTGCATAGTCCAGGTGTGGTCTCACAAGAGCAAGATACAGTTTTAGGATGACCTCGCTAGTCTTGTAACTAACACTCCTTTGTATGAACCCAAGTACTTTATTAGCCTTGTTACGAGCAAAAGCACATTGTTTACCTGGTTTAAGGTTCCTACTTATCATTCCTCCTAAATCTCTCTCGCAGTCGTATTTCTCTATGGCATCGTTGTTCATCTGGTATCTGGTTTCCCTGTTTACATCTCCTATACTGAGTACTTTACATTTGTCGACGTTGAATTTCATCTGCCATTTTTCAGACCATTCGAAAAATTTGTTTTGATCTTCCTGTAGTTTTGCCGAGTCCTCGTCAGATTTAATAACACGTCCTATTTTAGTGTCATCAGCAAATTTACTTATGTTGCTGTCTATGCCGATATCTATGTCGTTTATGTATATAATAAATAATAATGGTCCAAGTACTGAGCCTTGGGGAACTCCACTTGTGACTTTGCTCCAATGGGACTTAGTGCCGTTAATGCTCACTCTCTGTTTCCTGTCCTGTAAATACGCCCTAATCCATTTAAGGATGTCACCTTTGATGCCATGTGCTTCTACCTTTCTAATTAGTCTTTCGTGGGGGACTCTGTCGAAGGCTTTGCTAAAGTCGAGATATACCACATCATAATTGTGCCCCTCGTCCACCGATTCGAAAACTGATGAAAAAAATGTTAATAGATTAGTTAGGCAAGAACGTCCGCTTGTGAAGCCATGCTGGGAATCATTGATCAATCCGTGCTTCTCCAGGTGATTTCGAATAGAGTTTGAGATGATTGCTTCCAGTAATTTGCCTACTATTGATGTTAGACTGATTGGGCGGTAGTTAGAGGATAGTGATCTATCCCCCTTCTTGAAAATCGGTATTACATTCGCTATCCTCCAGGATTCTGGTAATACACCTGTTTTTAAGGACATGTTAAACAACTTTGCTAAGGGCATACTAAGCTCTTCCTTACATTCCTTTAATACTCTGGCAAATATCTCATCGGGACCAGGTGACTTATTAGGCTTTAGTTTGTCTATTTGCTTACTAACATCGTTACTAGTCACTACTATCTCACTTAATTTGGTTTCTTCACTATCTCTGAATAGAGTCGGTGCCTCGGGTATCATGTTTAAATTTTCGGTGGTGAAAACTGTTGAAAAATATTTATTCAAATTATTGTCGTTATCAGTGAGCTCGCCGGTGTCTGACCGTATTGGTCCAATCTTTTCTCGTGTTTTAGTTTGATACATTTGGTAGAATCCTTTGGGGTTTGTCTTCGCCTCCCTTGCTATCCTCTTTGCTTTCCTTATCTCGGTTTTAACCCTACTCGCCAATACCCTATAATAGTCCCGGAGGTGAATTTTGCCACGATTTATCCTTCTACCTACAGCCTTCCTTTGGCCAATGATGTTCCTTAAATAATTATTAATCCATTTAGGGTCATTGGTGTCTGATCTGAGTTTTTTGTATGGTATGTTCTGCCTTTGTGCATTAAGTAACTCACTATTTAAATTGTCGTGGAACTCGGCAACCTCAGATCTCGTTATCAGGTAGGTGTCATCTGACAGGTTCACCGCCAAGCGCGACACCCCCTCTCTCAGCTGCCTCTTTAAACTGTCAAAGTTCGCCCTTCTGAAATCTGGTACTTTAGTGGAATTTTCCTTACGTCTGCCCTGAAAATTTAACTGGAATCTAATTTTTTTGTGATCTCTGTTTGCAAATTCGTTCCCTACCTCGACCCTGCTAATGGGGTTTTCTCTGTTTGACAGAACTAAATCGAGTATATTATTACCCCGTGTGGGTTCAGTTATATGTTGACTTAGAAAACAGTCCTGGATAGTCTCGAAAAAATCCTCTGATTCTGAGTTACCTGTAAGGTCAGTCCAATCTATTTGGCCAAGGTTAAAGTCGCCTACTATACAGACTTTGTTGTGTATGGAAGCCCTGCGCATTTCATCCCAGGTAAGTCGCTCTTTGACTCTATCAAGATTGGGAGGTCTATATATTACTCCTGCGATTAATTTTTCTCTACCGTCGATTAATTCGACCCAAATTGTTTCTGTATTCCGTTCAGTTTTTATTTCCTTATTTATTTCACACTTCAGATTATCCCTAACATAGATTGCTACTCCGCCTCCTTTCCTGGTCTGCCTATCGGTATGGAACAGTTTGTAACCCGCAATTTGGTATTCGACTGGTAACTCACGTGTGTCTAGGTTGATCCATGTTTCAGTGAATGCAATTATATCGATTTTTTCGGTACATTCCAAGGCCCTAATATCATCCATTTTCTTTCTCATACTTTTACTGTTTGCGTAGTATACATTTAAGTTAGTCGTGTTCTGAGTCCTCCCCTTACCGCGTTTAGTTTTAAACTCCCTGTCTAATTTAGTTTTGTCATCATTCCTAACACTATTTCCCTGTAATCTTTCACTTTGTTTACCCGCTCCCACTGCAGTCTCCTCCACCCCCGTGCTCATATGTTCTCCTAGCAGTTTAAAGACTTCGATATCTTTTGAACTGCCCCCTCTAGAGCCCCAGCCAGGGTTGCTAATCCATCCCTAGAAAGGTGCACCCCATCCCTAGCATAAAGGTCCCTTCTGCCATAGAAGTTGTCCCAGTTGTCAATGAATGGGACTGATATTGACTTGCAATATCTGTCAAGACGGTCGTTGACACCAACCGCCCTTGACAACCATTCACTGCCAACTCTCCTTCTAGGCAGGACACAGCATATGATAGGGATCCCTCCCTTAGTCCTAATACGATCTATAGCTGCCTTGAACTTATCAATTTGGTCGATTATGATGAAACTTGGCTGATGTATTGGATGTTGGCTAAGAAATAAACTTATTTAATTTTAAAGTAAAGGATCTATGATTAATGCGATTTGATAAAAGCTTTTTTGTTAAGAGGGAAATTTGTGTCACCAGCATCTTTCCTGTTGTATAGTTCAAAAGCTATCAGAATCCCCGTCCACCACCCCCACACCCCTCTGTCTATTTAACTGCTGCTATGGTTTTTGGTTAGTTGGTACCTAAACTGCATCTTCCCAAAACCATCTGATATACACGCGATATCTGGTTGTGGGTACCCGATAATGGGAAGCAAAGATGGCCACCATGCGTTGTCAGTGAAATTTATGAAAAATGTAACTTTTGATCCAGTTGGTCAACAAACATCTTTAAGGGAACAATTTCCACTAATTTGGGGATAAGAAATTCAATGGTGACATTACTTTTGCATTTTTGTTGGCATCTTCATGCCCAAACACCCAAATTAGTAATAAAGAAGGCTAAAAAGGAAAAATAAATAAAACTCAATCATCCATGTTGTTTCACCCTTCCGTCACAGTCATTTCACCTCGTAGGAATTAAAAAGGCAATTACCTGTAGACTTTAAATTTTGTAAAATTCATGCAGTGCTTGTTAAATTAATCATGTTTCATTGCAAATACCTGAGAACAGAAATGAATGATAGCCACTTTGCACCTAAAAGGCTAACATAAGACTCACTAAGGGTTAATTAAATGCTAGAAGTCCTACTATTGCTGCTAAAATGTCCATAAATGCGATATATTCCAAACAGAGTTCAGTAACAAGAAAAACTCCATCGATAAAAAAGGATAACTAGGAATGTTAATAGTCCATCTCATAATATGCGTCTTCAAATTTGCATGTTGGAGGCTCTTCTTCATCTCCATCATTGTCATCTGCAGTAGAAGGGTTGGTGACGATTAGTTCCGTCAGATCTGTCGGCATCATCTCACTGCTGGTCCCCTGGAACCAGAGTGAGCCTCGCTCAATGACCCAGCCATGATTTATCGGAGAGGCAACCAGTGCTCTCTTCCAAATAATTGACTGGTAGTTAGCTTTCTGGATGTGGAGGACCAGACTCGAAAGGCAGGAACTTCTCCAGCCTGTAGCTGTTTATTGTGGATGTAGACTTTGAGCCATTCATAGCACATGTGAAGTGCTCCAAAACACTCTGGTCCTCTTCAGACACCACCTCCTTTTCACCCAACTGACTGAATGTTTGGATAAGTGATGGATCTATCAGCATCACCCCCATGAACTAACTGGTGGTGTCACAGCCAGTGAATGCATGGAGACCAAGGAGTGCTTCATACACACCCGCACCGATGTCTTGACGTACTGCACTGATGTCAATCAACCTCCTCTTGTTTCCAAAACCAGTGTCCATGTAGACAGGAACAGCAAACTTGTGTGAGTGAGCAAGAAGAAGGATAAACACATCAGTGTCAGGTGATCGAACAATGATAGCTGGGTTTTGATGTGCAGCATCAGCGCAGTGTTTGTGTGAGGCATTCATGAATTGTGCTGTTCTCAGTGATTGGCGTGTTTATTGGTGGAAAATGCTCCACAGTTGTAAGAGCCTCCACCACGCCTCTGACTCTAGTATAGGACACCAACTTTTCCATCCAGGCACTATTTGTAAGGAGACACTTGACATTCGACGACATAGTATCCACAATGTATCAGCCTGATGAGCTGCCACAATCACGTCGTCATTTATATCCAAGGCCACATTTACTTTTGGTTGTTCTGGTTTCTTCTTTACATAACATGGATGTAGGCCTTTCTGTTCACGTGGAGTTGATCTGTGCTTTGGTCTTCGGGATACTGATTGTCTCCCAAGATGGCTCCCCCATGCCTTTTATGGTAAGCTTCTCCTGCAATATCAACCCATGTGTACTATGTGTAGTGTCTTGTCCAGATGGTGTCTCTTCAGTGAGGTCGAAATTTACAAAACAGAAATGGACCACGAAAGTGTCGAGTGTTACTATGCATGGGGGGACAGGACCACTATGCTCTTTCACACTTAGATATACAGCAGTTATTATTTCTATCACTCTTGTATAGGAGACTCAGTTCCAAAACCGGTTGAGAAGGGTGATAACTTCTGCTTGCCCTGTCCGATGCCACAGAGACACACCAAACATACTATGTTTGGAGGTCATCCAATGTCCATTAGTGGATTGCATACATTATGTCATGTGAGAGTGAGGTTGCCACTCTCTGCTTCTGGGCTGATAACTGTTTCTCTCCAGAAAGAAGGGACTCCTCCGCCCCAACAAATGTTGGGGCGGAGGAGTTTGGTCAAGTAAGGTGTGACCAGGAGGTGGTGGCCATGGCAGCTCAAATGACTTTGCATGGTCAGCACTTCTCTCCTCAAAATAAGTGCTGCTTTTTTTAAGGATCCTTGAATCTGAGGCAGCAGCTTCGAATGCAGCCTCTACTGCCTTATCTTGTGCAATGTTGGACGAATACACCAATTCACTGCGGTAGTTTGGTTACAAGAATTCAATAGAGCGACCAAAATGGTTGATTAACTTTGCTTTGAGTTTGCATGTACTGAAGATATCTCTCTCGTAACCTTGTGATTCGTTCGACATTACATCCTTGGATGATCTGTTTCTCGACATGCTCACATACAGTATATGCTGGAACGCAGCTTTATGGGCAACTAATGCTTCTTTGGCATGAGCCTCCACACCAAATGGAGTAGATGTGGAGCCTCTTTCTGGGGGGATGTAATAATAATAATAATAATAATAATAATAATTAACGGTTTATTGAAAGAGCTTGGCAGCCAGAAGGCTGAAAATATACAGTTACATATTTGGGGAATGGGTTTCGAATTACAAATAATATACAAGTAACATAAGTGATACAAATAAGATATATAATAACTAGATGGGGAAAAGCTCAAACTACAGTTCATTTCAACATAGTGACAGTGCAAGAGTAGTGTTTACTGGGAGTGAATACACTGGTTTATTACAAGTTATTGATAATTTTTACAATGGTTGGGACTGGGCTGTTCTTATACCGATCAGTTCGTGCACGTATGGGCTGGATGCGGTTGTGGTGTCGAACAGCAATTCTCGGCTAGGGATCTCAGGTGGTAGTAGGAGCCGGTGTCGAGGATGGTGTAGAAGCTTCTTACCAAATTTGCAGATGAGGTCGTGGTGATGGTCAGTGAGAGTCGAAAGGGTCAGTGTGTTGAGCGCTTCTTGATATGTGGAGTAGGAAGGGGAGAGAATAATCTTGCATGCCCTCTTTTGCACTTTTTCTAGGTGTTTACGTTGTGTGGCATTTAGGGAGGAAGACCAGGTGGGGAGGCATAGGTGAGCTTGGGAAGTATGAATGTTGTGTAAACACTGAGGAGCTCGGGTGCAGGAACTCCGAGGGACTTGAGTCGGTGGAGGAGGTGGAGACGGAAACTGGAGGATTTGACAACTTCACTGACGTGTGGTTTCCAATTTAGTTTGTTGTCTATGGTGACACCGAGGAGCTTCGTGGAATCTACAACCTGGAGTGTGTTCGGACCTAGAGTAATGGAAGGAGGTGGGACATTGTCGGAGGAGAGGTTGATGTGCATAACCATGGTCTTGGTATGGTTGATGGTGACATGGTTGTTGGTGGCCCAGTTTTGGAGACTGTTCAATAGCAAGATTTGTGATATTTTGCTTCCTTTGCTACGAGATCCAGGTCAAGCTTCATCAATGGATCATATTTCTGATTATGTTTTTTTACCCTTTTTGAGCATATAAAGCATTGATCTTGGGGCAGAAGAGTTGTAGTTGGGTGAGACAGGATTACATTTCCGCCTTTTCCGGAAAGATTTTTTGGCTAATGGGATTGATCTTCTTCTTCGAGGTTGGTGTAAATCATATGGTGCAGTTAAGTGTTTTCTTCTTCTTGAGCTCTTTTTTGAGTTTCAGTGGCTTCTCGTCCGCCATTTTCACATCTTACTGAAATACGAGATGATATAACATGATAATTTGGACTGAAAAATAATAAAAAAGATGAATGATTTGGTAAAAGAATTGCCAGTTTAAGACTTTCCGGCGGCCATTTTGGATTTCTGGCATGATGATGGCATAAAAATGCAAAAGCGATGTTACCATTGAATTTCTTATCCCCAAATTAGTGGAAATTGATCCCTTAAAGATGTTTGTTGACCAACTGGATCAAAAGTTACCTTTTTCATAAATTTCACTGGCGACGCATGGTGGCCATCTTTGCTTCCCATTATCGGGTACCTGCAACCAGATATCGCGTGTATATCAGATGGTTTTTGGAAGATATAGGTGCCAACTAACCAAAAATCATAGCAGCAGTTAAATAGACGGGCGGGGGGGCTTTTCGGTATCTGGCCACCAGTCTAGTATTTTTTATTGGTAACATGTCAACATAGTGTCCTGTAACTAGATCTTAGTATCACGGATGTGTGTGCGTGTGTGTATAGATATTAATATTAATACGGTGTAAGTGATCATTATAATTTACACTGGTGAGGTCTATATGGAGTCCTCTGAAATTTTATTACTTTAAATTTGGTCATAACTCTATTTCATTATTGTTTTTCTGTGAATTGAATCTTGTCTCAAACATTATAACGGTGTAATCGTTGTTTTCTAAACATTCCCTAACACTTGTGTTACTTACTCGTGTATGTTGTAAAACTTTCTTCGTGTGTATTTTATCTTGGGCCTAGTTGATTATCTTAAGCCCACATGTTGAGCCACCATGTGCTTCTCAGTGTTCTTACAGCGTGGGTTCTTAGGGCCTCTAGCACTAGGATAAGAGTGTATTCACGTTTTTCATATGATTATTACCTTCTTTTTGAACAATTTAACTAAATTGTGTTTCTATAGTCTAAATGTTCTCTTGTGTACACAATAAAATCCCGCCACCATTTTTGTTGTATTTCCTTGTGGGAATGATTCTGTACGATTTTATCTTCTAATATTGTAAGGTTACAATTAAACCTATCGCGTCAGTTTTATTTCAGCTGCACCTTGCTGTAGTTTACTGTATGTTTCTGAGTTTTATGAAGAACTGTTGCTGAACTCTTTGGGTCTATTAGTTTCACTCTTGACTTTTCTCCTCGCTGTCCACGACTGTATCTCGTGTAACAATCTACCTTGTAATATGACCTGCCTTGACTTACTAAACTTTTTATTATTCCGTCCAAACAAATCTTTCCTCTTAAAATGCTCCCAATAATCTTCAATTCCCTTTTCTTCCTGGCATCACCCTCTAACTCTCTCCTGTATTTTTATTACCCTTTTCGTTTACTATCTGTAGTACTGTGCCATTAGTAAACTTCCCACCACCACTGAGTCCTAAGTCCGAGACAGTCAGTCACCCTGACAAATATTACAATGTCATCTTGTCCATTGGTTTATGAAGGTGACGTACTAAGTGCCTCTCATGCATGTAGTTATTATTATTATTATTATTATTTACTTCTATTATTGTTATCATTATTATTATTATTAATTATTATTATTATTACTTTTATTACTATTACTATTATTATTGTTATTATTAATATTATTTATATTATTTCCTTGTGTCTCTGTCACAGGTGAGGGGAGCTGCTGCAGCTACGCCCCACCCACCTGCCGCGCCACCTGCCACCAGGTGAGTTCACCCCTACCACAAGGACCAGACTTAGTGGCCAAAGCAAGGACGAGTAGATAATTGATAACAGAATGACGATATTGTTAAATCTGAGTTCATTTTTATCCTCTTGGACAAGGAAGGATGAAGATGAAGGATTTTGGAGAAAATGGGAGGGTAGAGAGTTAGCAGAAGGATGGTACGATACTGTTCTTACAATAAGGCTTACATTCATTACTGATTCCTGTCTCTGACTATACATACATTTTGCCTGCAGCCACATACACAGATGCATACGTATACTGTAACGATACAAGGCGAGTTTTTGACCCACCCAACAAAACTTCTTCAGTCTGTTTAGCTTATTAAGTAATGGAAATTATCTTAAAGGATCACAATTAAGTAATTTATTTACTATTTATTACTAATAAATGATAACGTAAACTTTACACAAAATCTATATAAAACAAAACAGAAAACAAAGGGGTATGGCTCGTAACAAAGAAAAAGTGAATGTATCTAAAGAGAATTACAATACAAGTATATGGTTCTTAAATTTGTATCGAGAGCAACTCCAACTACGGTTTAATGTATGGATTCTTTGCAGCCCATTTTAATACTTGATGATTGAAGTAAAGAATCTTAAATAAATAGTATAACTATATTTACAAACGCTTACCACTAATAACAATGAAATAAAGCTAATCACATGAACATACTAGGTTACTTTAAGGTTGCCAATATCACTGACAGCTAAATCAATACACTATTCTAACACAAAACTATATAAAACACCAAAAACAGCCAGCCAGCCTCAACAATGAATACCATTTAGTACATTACCCGATCGAAGACAGAAGGCAACTGAACACGCAGGCCAGTGGTGGAGGTCCGAAGACTACCCAAAGTTCGTGTGCACTGACCTGGCTCTGAAGCTGTCGGCTTTTATGGGTTGTTTTGAGCAGATTCACCCAAACATCGTACTTAACATGTCACTGTTAATGCTATTACAGTATTACTGAATTTAATAATATAAACTATTCACACACACTAAAAACAATGTAATTCTAGTCTGGAAAAAATATATAATCATACAATATATATCACGAATACATACTCAGTTACAGTACGTCCGGCAGAGGCATACAGCTCATTTAGTAACTGGTTGTTAAGGGTAGTTGTATCATGAGATACGTTGCACGTAACATCTCCCCCCTTTAGAGATTTATTGGGATTCTAAATAAATCCAAAGAAAGAATTCGTTCACACTCTTGACAACAAATCTGCAATTACATTATATTTTCCCTTTATATGTTTTATGACCAAATTATACGACTGTAAGGCAAGAGACCATCTCATTAATCTTTGATTCTTATTCTGCATTTTATTTATAAACTTTAGGGGGTTATGATCATTATAAACAATAATAAGATCAACTGACCTACTGAGGTATACATTAAACTTATCTAGTCCATACAGCAATGCAGTAAATTCTTTTTCTATTAAAGCATAATTCTTCTGATGTTTCTTGAACTTGGTTGAAGCATAACACGCCGGATGTAGAATCTCTTCTGGTCCCTCTTGGTGTAATACAGCTCCAGCCCCTAAGTCACTGGCATCTACTTGAAGGATGAATGGTTGGCTGAAGTCTGGTGCTCGGAGAACTGGTGCATTGGTGAGCAGAATGCGTATTATGTTGAAGGCTTCTTGACAAGCAGGAGTCCAACTGAATTTTTTCTTTGGGCTAACAAGGTCAGTTAGTGGAGTTGCAATTTGAGAGAAGTTTGGGCAATACCATCTGCAGTATCCAACCATACCCAGAAACCTCATTACCCACTTTCGGGTCTCAGGAATAGTGCATTAGCCTTTATCAGTTAATATTATATAAATATGGACTAAGGACATATATTCATTATATACATTCTATCACCCAGACTATTGAGCATACAGCTACATTAAGCATTTGTTCTGTCCCCCCCTCCTAGGGTGGACAGTTTGTTGTTTCACACATTCTCGGGTATGCAACCCTCAGCCCTCCATGTGGGAGTAGGCCTGTTTAGATTTTATGTCTGTGTTGACGTATGAATTACTCTCCAACAACCAGACTCAGAGAGGTTAGCCAGTTCACCAGTTCACAGCCAGATCCGATACCAAAGAGAAGTGTTGTGAGCCTAGCTCCCCAGGCTGTACCTCTCTCTCATTATATCAGGTAATTACAAGCTAATAGCTAATGCTCATAAGTCTGTCAACAACCAACCTTGAAAGACTAGACTATCCAATATAAGTAGAAAATTACCACGTGTGTTTACATTAAACCAAGGAACAACAAGTGAAGATAACAGAACCTGTGTGCACTTGTGTAACTTACAAGCTAAGATAATTACAAGTGCAACCCAGGGTGGCTGTGACGATTTCAACTATCAACCAATCTACAACTGTATCAAAGGTGACACGCCGTGAGATTACCTAATATCTCACCCAGCTTCATCAAAGTTATCAGCGACTACCCTACACTCATTCAGGCAAGTGTTAACAAGTGAAATAGTTCGATATCAAACCACAGCCCAAACAATCGGTAGGTTGTTGATGGCTTTTACCTTCACTGCAACTGGACTGACCTCACCAAACCCGACGATGTGCCCTAGGTAGACTAGTTTAGCATGGCCGAATTCACTTTTGAGTAAGACTGACGAAAAGAAGGCATAGTCGTGACAAGTGTTCCTCCCAGGTGCTGCTGTATACAATGAGGACTACACTCCATCTAGACCACATGTAACCTGGTGGATGAGTCGCTGGAAGGTATTTGGAGCGTGTTTTAGTCCAAAGGCCATGACATTGTATTAGTAAGGGCCGGCAGGCGTGACGAACGCCGAGATGCTCCTAGCTCGCTCCGTTAACTCCACCTGATAATAGCCTTTTAGAAGGTCGATTTTCTTCAGGAACTCCGCTTTTCCCAGATTGTCTATTATATCGTCAATTCTTGGTAATGCTGTTCACTCTGCGGTAGTCAGTGTACATTCTTGAACTCCTATCAGGTTTCGGCACAAGTAGGCAAGTGGAGGCCCATTCACTGCTACTCTTTTTCAATGAAGTTGTGGGAGAGAAGGAACTTCACTTCTTGCTTAAGAAGTTCTCGCTTAGCTGGATTCATGCGATAGGGTACCTGCTTGATTGGTTTGATACCCTCCACCAGTTCAACATCATGCTGCACCAGTCGGCACCTCTGTGGAACGTCCCCCAAATATATGTGGGAAGTCCTGGAGAAGGCACCTCACATCTTTAGCTTGATCTGATGAGAGATGCTGTAATTTTTTAAAGGGATTAGCCAGTATGTTAGAATTTTTGCAACTTCATTTCATTAAGTATTTGAATCTCTTGAAACTCTGCATGTTCTTCACTGTTGTCAGGTGAACTCAACACAACACTGACCACTGCACTTTCATCTCTAGGGTAATAACTCTTAAGCAGATTAATGTGAACGAGTCTCTCTGGTTTTCTACGTCCAGGTGTTTTTATGATGTAATTAACATCATTAACTTTACTTTTAACAACATAAGGGCCATTAAATTTAGACTGTAATGGACTCTTATAAACAGGAAGAAATGCTAGAACTCTATCACCTGGCTTGAACTCTCCAAACTCTGAATTTCTCTCAAATTTGTCCTTCATATTACTCTGAGCTTTCTCTAAGTTCGACCTAGCCAATTCTAATGCTTTCTTAATTCTGTCTTTAAACTGAGTAACATAGGTTAACAAGGATTTCTGGGGTTTATCACCTAACCATGAATCTTTCAATACCTTCAAAGGTCCTCTAACCTCATGGCCGAACACTAATTCAAATGGAGAAAGCCCAAGGGATTCTTGCTTGCTGCTCCTAATAGCATTTAACACAAAGTGAGCACCTTCTTTTCAGTACTTTGTTAACATGTTTTTGAGAGTTTGATGGAACCTTTCTAAAGCTCCTTGGAACTCCGGATGATAAGCGATGGCCAACTCTCCCACATCGGAAGTGAAAGGCAACCCTGATCTGACTGAACTTGACTGGGGTTCCCGTACTGAGTAAAGAATTTAGTCAATAATTTAATGATTAACTTGGACGTAATGCGTCTTAATGGAATCACTTTAGGGTAGCGAGTGGTTGTACACATGATGGACAACAAGTACTGATTTCCACTGCGGGTTTTGGGTAAAGGTCCCACGGTGTCAATTATCACCTTGTGGAATGGTTCTTGAGACACAGGAATTGGTATTATGGGAGCTGGTTTAATGATCTGATTTAGTTTTCCTGTGACCTGGCACTCATGGCAAGTTTTACAGTATTGGCCAATAGAAGTGCCGTAAGATTTTATGTCAAGTTGTATTGACTTCTAAGTGTCCACCAATATAATCATGTGCAAATGAGAGAATATCTGGTCTGAGTTTAGTGGATATTACAATTTGATGAATTTCATTCCAAATCTCATTAGCAGGGACATGACATGGTCGATATTTTCTCATCAAAATTCCAGACTTGAAATAATAACAACGAGGATGGTTAGTAATCTCGCCAAGTTCTACAGCTTTATCTATGTATGGCAACAAACTTGTATCACTTATTTGAGCTTCTTTTAACACTTCTGCAGTTATGGGAACATTACTTAATTCTTCTGAATTAACAGGATTTACTTCTGGACCATCATAAAGATTATTAAGACCTAAGTCATTTGAGTGGCATCATTTGAATCAGAAATAGAATTAGAAACGGCATAGTCAGACGCATCATCATGAGCACTCATACTCCTTGTCACTGCACATGCTGGGAACAAGTTAGGATATTGTTTCTCTAACTGTTCAGTAGTATTATCCAGAGAAGGTGTAGGACTGACAATAGGATCAGGTACTATTCTGTCTCCTGCAATGTCATTCCCTAAATGAAATGTAACACCCTCTACTGGCAAAGACTCCTGAACTCCAACAGTAACATGATCAGAAACTAAATCTGTTTTGAGGTAAAGTTTAACCAGAGGAACAATTAAACAACCACCAACATCCTGAAGGAGAACACTGTGTTCAGTAAAATACTCCTCTAAGGCTGGAACAGCACTTTTAACAATGAGGCTGTGTGAAGCACCTGTGTCTCTTAATATATGAATAGGATACATCGTAGAATTGTCATTTACTGAAACTGAACCTTTAAATAAAAATGGCTTAAACTTATCAGAAGTAGTCTGAACACAAGGTTCAATATCACTAGAATTACTGCTAGAACTTGAACTGAGAACTGGAGCCTTATCCTTATCTCTGAATGTTTCTTTTCTCTTTAACATGCGGCACTCCTTGATGGCGTGACCGTACCTTTTGCAGTAAGTGCAAAGCTTAATTGGATCCATTGGTTTACCTGGTTCACTTGCCCTACCAGGTGGATCATTGAATGACTCTGGGACAGCGGAGAAGTTAGGTGGTTGGGAGGCACCAGACACCGTTACCTTACCGCTGTTCTGGCCATGAGATTGAGGAGCTTGGGTAGCCTTTTTGTACACATCTGGACCTCTCTGCTTCGATATGAAATGGTATTCATTGTGAGTTATACTGTAGTTCTCGGCGAGGCTGGCTGCTTTGTTTACATCAGTTAACTCTCTCTCTTGAACATACTATTTAATATGCAAAGGAAATTGTCTGAGAACGTCTTTAAGCAGTATCAGTGGTGCAATAGTTGCAACAACTGGGGAGAGGGAGAGTTGCAATGAACTGCAGATAACCCAGTTTGTTGAAATTCGCCTTAGTAGCCTGTCCATCATGCATTGCCTTTGTCTGCCAGTGTAGTCGTTGGGTTCCCATGGTGGTTACCTCTTCTGCCTAAACACCCATTGGGGTCTTGTTGGAGCTCCGTAAGCATGTCTGCCTGGTTCAGGGCACCACCACACATTTTTCGTTTGGGGTTTACTCCCGTAGCCTTATAGCTACCAAGGTTAATCCGCAAGGCACCTGCACACACCACCATCCCACACACCACCTTCTTCACACACCACCACCCTTGCACACCACCACCCTCAACCACCACTACCTCACAAACCACCCCACTCAAACTCTACCACCCTCACACTCTATCACCCTCACATTCTGGCATAGATGCCACAAGGTCACTCACCAGCTCTGGTGTATCCCTGTAGTATTCTCACGTTGATTGCCGGTTCTGTTCCTTTTCCATTTTCCATGTATCACAAGAAAATACGAAGTTGACATGCATTCTTGGGACATGGAAACTGCTACCCCACCCTTGCCTTACAATCTACGGTGTGTATATCATTGCCATCCACTATGTGTCCTAGAAATTGGATTCTGGATTCCAAAAATTTATATTTGGAAAGTTTCACTTTGAATCCAGCTGTTTGTAGCTTTGTGAAGTCTTCTCATAGTCTCTTTAAATGGCTTTATAAATCTTTACTAACTATAATAAGATAATCTAGATAGGCATAGACTGTGTTACCTATAATTCTGGCAAACAAAGTATTTATCATTCTTTGGAATGTTAGTGGCACATTCCTAAAGCCAAATAGCATTCCTAAGAATTTGAAAAGTCCAATTGGCGTACTGAACGCAATTACCTCCTGGCATTCCATATGTAAGTAAGTACCCACTAAGCAAATCTAGATTACTGACGGCGGCGATGTCTTTTACTAGGGACTGTAGTAAGTCAGTTAGTACAGGCATTGGTAACCTGTCTGGTACAGTTGCTTGGTTGACACGTCGAAAATCTATGACTGGTCTCCATCCTCCATCTTTCGTGTGAACTAGGAATAGAGGTGAGCTCCATGGTGACGAGGAAGGTTGGATTATCTCTTGTTCCACCATTTCTTGTACTATTTGTTCGACTACAGCCCTTTGGCAGTAGGGTAGCCGACATGCTGGTATGTTGATCAGGCGAGTGTCCGGATTGAGTGGAATGCAATGGGTTGTCAACGTTGTGTTACCTAGGGGTTTCCAGGTAACGCTACAATTTCCTTGAACTCCGCTAATAATTCTAAAAGATCACTTTCACAGTGAGGATGATTGATAACTTTCACGTGTGGAGCTATTAACTCTATTTTTTCTTAGATATGTGTTTTCTCCGTAGGGTCCCCTTGTGTTATACTACCTATTGGCAATTCTACGAGTTCTGCGATAACTGCTTTGTCATAAACAAGGAAATTACCCAAAACAACATCCCTTTCTTAAAGTTATAGGTCCCCCAGTTCTATTGAGAACAAGGGCATCTGTGAGACTACCTGACCTGGCTGTGCTTAAGGAAGACTCAAGTGACAAGCCTTTCACTCGTGCACTTTCACTCACACACGCACAACATCTGCTCCTTCACTCACTTTTGGCAATTTTACTGTGATTCTAATTAGTTCCTGGCTATGTAACCGTTGTACACCAGTTGACACAGCAGACGTTAAAATCCAGTTCTTGCCGCTTTCATTCCAAATGTCCTTTGAGCTACGAGGCGGAGTTTCAGGGAGTGACTCCTAAACTAATTCGTTCTGTGCGATAGACTTCCCCTCGCCTGTCGAGACAGTTATTACACGAACACTAGAGGTAAGCAATGAATGTGAAGTTTGCATTGCGCAATAAGTTTTACAGATATGCGTTATGGTGTGGTTTCTTGTCTGAATGTTATTGTTGTTCTGCTTTAGTGTGGAAAGACCGATTTACCCATCTGCAGGAAGATAGAATGCCTTAGCTATGTAGAAATCCACCAGAAAAGCTTTACTGGACCTAGAAAAACGAAGTGGCAGTGTTGTCACTCCCGCTATGTCTAATTGGATTCCTGACACAACGGACAGAGGAATGTTTGTAGGCCTTATCGTGACTTGAGGTCAATGAACGATGTTAATGAAAAAACAATGACACAGACTCCCGTATCTATGTCGAGGGATAATTGATTATTGCCTATCCTCGTTGGTACAGTCAAAACCCCCACTTTGTTTCACGTGGGTTGCAAGCTCTTGCTTCAGGCGTTGTATGTTCTTGCAATCAAAAATTTCAATTGTTTATTCCTTGATAGAGGAAGCGGGATCCTAATGCTGTCACTAGGTACCTCTGTACAATAACACCAGAAGCATCTGGCAAGTGTCACAAGTATATACAGTATAAATATTATAAAAGGGCTTACTAAAGTATATGGAAGGAATGATATACCTTTAACACATAATCAATATTATTTACATAATATCTGGTCAGTATGGGGAGGATCATCGTGTCTCCGTCAGGGGGTCGTGGAGTGGTGGTCCAGCAGGCGTCACGGAAGCGTTGTGTGTGGAGACATCTTAGGAGGTCGGGTCTTAGGAGGTCGGGTCTTCTGCATAATGCACAAGAGTGTTGCTCAGGGGATGCGGGGATTTCTTGCAATCTTCTGTATTATGGCATGGGGACTCATGTCGTACACACCATTTATTCAGAGCGCCCTTAGTGTTTGTAGGCATTTTATTTGCTGTGTATTGTCCTTGTAGACTCTTTGGTGCACTTTAATTTGTTTTTCTTGCAGCTCCATGGCAGGACACACCTACAGTACGTTGCACACATGAACACCTGCAAAGCTCTAAAATGGTACTGGGAGCACAAGGCTCAGTACATAGGACAGGCTCATAACCATCACCAACTTGTTTCCACTCTAAACTTATAGGATATGGAAGTTCAGGATATTGATGAATGTCTAGTTTCCGTATAGACCTCAGCAGTGTAAATTATAATGAACACTTACACCGTATTGATATTAGTATCTACACACACACACACACACACACACACACACACACACGCGTCCGTGATACTAAGATCGAGTTACAGGACACCATGTGGACATGTTACCAATAATACATACTAGACCGGTGGCCAGATACAGAAAAGCCCCCCCCCCGCCCGTCTATTTAACTTGCTGCTATGATTTTTGGTTAGTTGGTACCTATATCTTCCAAAAACCATCTGATATACACGCGATATCTGGTTGCAGGTACCCGATAATGGGAAGCAAAGATGGCCACCATGCGTCGTCAGTGAAATTCCTGAAAAATGTAACATTTGGTCAAGTTGGTCAACAAACATCTTTAAGGGATCAATTTCCACTAATTTTAGGGTGAGAAATTCACTGGTGACATTACTTTTGCATTTTGATGCCATCATCATGCCAGAAATCCAAAATGGCCACCGGAAAGTCTTTTCTAAGCTCATAGCATGTACAGTATGTGACTGGCTTTTACTGTGTTCCGTCAATTGAAAATATTTTTCCTTATTTTTCTTTGCATAATTCAAAAGCTCTTCAGCAATAAAATTTGGTAATTCACCTTTGTTTTTGTCTTTCATGTGACAAAGTTATCGTCATAGAAACATTGCTTACATTTGTTGTAGCCTTTTTCAATGATTCTACTTTGTATGTGTAAAAAATCATGTGACATTTATCATACGTGCTGAATTTGTTTTTCATCAACTTACTGAAAAAGGCTCCAAAACCACATTGTTTCACAGAAGATGGTTTTATAAAACAATGCAGTTCTGCCATAGCATCAATTATTGCTACTTTATGCATCTGTCGATTCTGCAGAAGTTGATAAATCTACAATATCAATTTCATTAACCTTTGTAATATTTTGTATTCATAAACCTGCCAAGATTTCCACTAACTTACTCTTGACATAACAGTGATGCATGTGCCCATCTTGAGCAAATACAGGTAGTGAACGTGGCAGGACATACACAGTAGCTCATATTGGCTTAGGTACCCTTTGAGATCTATGTCTGGCCTGTATCTAGAAGCTAACAGGAGCCTGGAAAATAATGATAAGTCAGCCCTCATCTTTATGTGTTTTTCTTTCATTGTAGTGTCGTGATGCAATGCAAAATTGGTTCTTTTTTATTTATTCTAATTTCACTGGAAGGATAATTGATTTATTCTAAACCATTTTCTATGATGTAAAACTATTTTTTTGTCAGTTATTGTAACTAGAGGGTTTACGTATTGCGAGAAATTAACCAAGTTCTCCACTTTGCGTGAGAGGAGGTAACGGCCAGCAGGGCTCTATCCTCTGACCCTCAGGCTGGAAGACTGAGCGCCATAAGCCCATAACCATACATAAGAACATAAAAACATAGGAATGGAGGAAACTGCAACCGACCTATTGGCCCATACTGCAGGGCAGTCCCATTTACACCCAACCCCTATTGCCCATACATCCATCCAACCTATGTTTGAAGCTATCCAGTGTATTCGAGTTAACGATCATGTTTGGTAACTTCTTCCATTCATCCACTACTCTATTTCCAAACCAATGTTAACCTATTTCGCGCCTAAATCTAAATTTGTCTAATTTAAAACCAATGTTACGAGTTCGCTCCTTGTTGGATAGTTTGAGTACCTTTGTAATGTCCCCTTTGTTTAGCCCTGACTTCCATTTATACACCTCGATCATATCGCCCTCACTCTACGTCTCTCGAAGGAGTGCAAATTACGATGCTTGTCATTCTTCTCTGAATTCTTTCTAGGGATTCTGTATCCATTCTGTAATACGGTGACCAGAATTGAACTGGGAAACCCAAGTGAGGTCTCACAAGCACAATATATAGCTTTAGGATGACCTCTCTAGCCTTGTAACTAACACTCCTTTGTATGAACCCAAGTACTTTATTAGCCCTGTTTCGAGCAAATACACATTGTTTACTTGGCTTAACGTTCCAACTTATCATTACTCCAAAATCTTTCTCACATTCGTATTTCTCGATAACATCGTTGTTCATCTGATATCTGGTTTCTCTGTTTACATCTCATTGACTAAGTACCTTACAATTGTCCACATTGAATGTCATCTGTCATTTTTCAGACCATTCGAAAGTTTTTTTAACTCTTCCTGTAATTTTGTGGAGTCCTCGTCAGATTTAATTACACGTCCTATTTTAGTGTCTTCAGCAAATTTACTTAAGTTGCTGTCTACGATGATATCTATGTCGTTTATGTATATAATGAGTAATAATGGTCCTAGTACTGAGCCTTGGGGTATTCCACTAGTGACGTTACTCCAATTGGATTTAGTGCCGTTAATGCTCACGCTGTTTCTTGTCCTATAACTACGCACTAATCCATTTTAGAATATCTCCTCCAATGTCATATCATAGTCGTGCCCCTCGTCTACTGATTCGAAAACAGCTGAAAAGAATGTTAATAGATTAGTTAGACATGAACGCCCGCTGTAAAGTCACCTATTTTGGAATTTTATTCCTAATTCTTGTTAGTTCCATAATCATTTGATGATATTGAATCAACCCAAGTTATACATTTATGGCACAATATGTACAGCAAGAGTTAATAAATTCTAGTACTGTATACTGTATATCACCATACTAATAATATATTGGTTATAATTTCTTAAATCACAAGTACAGGCTAAGCAGCTACAACAATGTCAGTATACAGTACAGTAGTATCTTTATCCTATAAATCACAGTGCAGCATTCAATTGTGAAACTATACTCATAAGTAGTTCTTCATAAATAATGTATTGCGGTGTGGCGTATCACAATTATTACCACTCTTACGGTTGAAAAAGTAAAAGAGGAGTAATGTATAAAGCGGTGTGGCGCATCACAATTATTACCACTCTTACGGTTAAAAAAGTAAAAGAGGAGTAATGTATACAGCAATAACGTTGGTCATCTATAAAAAACAAATACAATTACTCTTGAGTGACCATCATATATTTCCTTACGCATAATTAACACCAGACAAAATAGATCAAGAAAGACTAGAACAGGTAAAATTAAAGTGTAATAATTGTTATGGCAAATCAACTTTTGCCAACTAGAATAAAACTAAAAAAAAACAGTATTTTCAGTTCTGCTACTCTTGAGTAGGCATCTTTATAATACTTATCATACAAAACAACACAAATGAAATTTAAAGGCTAGAAATGTTACCTGAATGAATTGTCATATTTTATTCTTACAAATAATGAGTAAGGAATAGATTTGATCCACTAGAAACACAAAAATAATATATTTAAATTTAGATTTCCGATATTCACCGTTCTTGATATATTTGTTCTAGTTTAAGCATCTAAACTAGATTTCATCCAAATCATCATCAGATTGTTCATTTGACTTATCACTGTCCTTATCCCCCTTTTCCCTGTCACCGGAAATACTTTCACAGCTATTCTCATTATAGTCCAGGAGCATTAGACAAATTTAAGATTGGAAATGGAGATAATTTGTCCAAAAATGAAATTATCAGGATTGATGGAGAAATATGTCTAGAATAACATATCCAGATTACACCTCATAACACCTTGAATTTTTTTTTTGCAATTTAAGATTATCCAAGGTGGCTGCAGTGATGCTAGAATCCCATAAAGTACACATATGCATATTAGTAAGTCACACTTTATCACTGTAGAATTATATATGAAGACTCATGACCAAACTTACACATATGCAGCTAAAGTGGAAAATAAATTGACCCATTCCAGAGTAAGGTCGTCTCTCAAGGTCAAGGTCAAATCCTAGAACTCACCTATTTCATGATATTTCTCTATATTTTTACTGTAATATCATAAAATATAATGATTTTTAAGATTATACATAAACAGTTATATTGCATGTGCATATATGTGTGTGAAGGTAAACATCATACTCAGACCATACTGACAGATCATAACAAGGTTAGACACATAATTGTGGTGCAAATAATTTTATCTGAAACATAAACCACATTTAACACCTGTCTGTATCGATCAGTTATCTCTCTCTCTCTCTCTCTCTCTCTCTATCTATCTATCTATATATATATATATATATATATATATATATATATATATATATATATATATATATATATATATATATATATATATATATATATATATATATATATATATATATATATATATATATATATATATATATATATATATATATGCACAAATGAAATCAGCATATTCAATACTGGGTATTACGACTATGTACAGTAATGAGAACTCTGAACCTTGTTAAAGTTGGTTTATATGAGTAGCGTTCTCAAATAACTTTTTGCCACTTATAGGTTTAATGTAATTGGTGGCTAAACTGGTGCAGGTGTGCACAGATTATTTGTTACATATAGCTGCACAAAGTAAACCCAGCTTACTGCAACCACAGAATCGAATCATCTTATTCCGTTCAGGAAGTAAAGACAAAACATTTTGTTCCTTGTTAAAGTGCAACTTTCTGACAAAATTATTAACCATCTTCAACTTCTAGGTCTAATGTAATTAGTGGACAATTAGTGCAGGAGTGCCCATAATATTTACTACACATGACTGTACAAAATAAACCCAGCTTCCTGCAACTACAGTACAAACTTTTCCACAACCACTACTGCATCTACAAGAAACCATTCGCAGCAGCCTATCTAGTGCAATAGGAGTTTTCATTTGCTATTGAAACTGATATTCCTCCCTGGCGTTGCCATCCCCATTCAGTGGGCTCCTCTTTTTGACCCATCCATTGCTGTATAGCAAGGTAGACTCGATAGCTGTGGAACTTGGCGGCGGCACTTGTAGGCGGGAGGCACTCGGGCTTGATGATGTTAATGCCTTTCTGCCAAGCATGTGAACATAACACGGATGCCTATATTTGTCGATAGAATGTGACTGGCGAGCTCCATATAAAATCAGAAGGAAACATTACTCTGCTCTTGCAACATCTTCATGAGCACTATTCGGTCTGTAAAACACACTGATCCAGTCAAAATCTTGAGTCTAAAAACACGTGAAGTACTTTCTTTTTACCAACATTGTATAATGAGGACACTGTATCACATCTTGCTATTGCATGTGCAAACAGGAGATGATGCTTAACATCTTGGCTTGCAGCTTGCAGTTCAGATATACTATATAGGGCCACTGGATTCTGAAATATCAGCATGGAAATATCAGCAGTTTCTGGTGCTTGTGCTATGTCATGCCATGACTATGGACCAGCTGGATATGTACTCGTTGGCTGGTTCAAGCAACAATTACTGACGTCAATCAACGTCACGGCGCGTCATAACGGGACTGGCCAAGGAGACGGGAATATGAGGTGTGACGGAGGTGAGTTAGCAGCGGCGAACTATCACCCCGGCAGTCGGACTCCTGGCTGGCCCGGTCAACACTTGCTACCGTGAGCTGTGTGTGCTGTGGGAGTCCTGCCGTGGACTGTGTGAGTGCTGTGGGAGTCCTGGCGTGAGCTGTGCGTGCTCTGGGAGTCCTGCCGTGAGCTGTGTTTGCTGTGGGAGTCCTGCTGTGAGCTGTGTGTTTACTGTGGGTGTCCTGCCGTGAGCTGTGTGTGCTGTGGGAGTCCCGCCGTGAGCTGTGTGTGGTGTGGGAGTCCTGCTGTGAGCTGTTTGTGTGGGAGTCCAGTGTGGCCGTGCGTCATGGGAGTGTTGCCATGTGGCATGGGAGTGTTGCCGTGTGGCGTGGAAGTGCTGCCGTGTGCCATACCAGTGTTGTGTGTTTTGATTATTAAATAGTTTAGTCCACCCTTACACGTTTTCAATACCAACCCTATTATTCTATTGGAAATAGCATAGCAATTGGCGCCCGAACGGGGACGACGTTTGGGTGGACTGATTGGTGGTCGTAGACAAGTTCTCACGAAACAGTTTGGGTATGGTTACGGCTGTCGTAAGGCAGGAAAGATGTCTACCTCAGAATTATTTGAGGAAGTAAAGCTGATGGGGCTCAGTGGATCTACTGAAATTAGGAATTATGTGTTGACTAGGCAAGCCGTAGAACGTTAGGAAAGAGCCAAGGAACAGGAAGAGCGAGCCAAAGAACGGGAAGAGCAAGAAAAACTACGCCTTCACGAGCTTAAAGTTTGGATAATTAGAAGTGAGGAAGCTGAGAAAGCCAGGAAACACGAACTGGAGATCACAACAGTTAAACAGGACTCGCCCGCCCAGACGCCTGCCGTATCCTCGTTGCCTCGCGTAAAACTACCAATATTCAACGAGCAACATACCATAGAACCATACATACAACAGTTTGAGGATATGGCAGAGCTCTACAGTTTCAGCGAGTCTATGAAATGTTTCCACTTCATGAGCCTGTTCGAGGGAAAGCCACTGGAAATCCTGCATCGTATCAGCAGTAATGAGAAGACATATAACGTGATGAAGTCAGCTCTTCTTAATTCTTATGGATTAAATGTAGACCAAGCAAGATCCCAGCATGGACACACCAGATACCAAAGCGGGAATGAAGGATTTAATGTTACGCAATCAATTTGAAAATTCTTGCCCACCCGAACTCACCTCCCAGTTCAAGATTCACAAGGCGGGGACCCTTATTCAGATGGCTGAAAAAGCAAACGCTCACTTTTCTGCATATGGCTACCAAACAAGGAAAGAGTGGCAAGGTAAGAAACCATTGCCACCTCCCCAGTACATAGATCAGTCACAACAAGGCAACCAGCATCTTTCTCGCCAACATCCGTCATATCAGACTTACAAGAAGGACCAGACTAAATGGCGTTCAGGGTTTCATCACAGTGATATTCGACAACAGAAAACCGCCGCCACTGCATTCCACCACAACGAGGATCCTGAACCCCGTCAGAAGTTACAATCTCCACCTCAGGATGACTCGGAACAGAGACATCACAAGTTTTGACTAGCAGCCGCCTCCACACACTCTTGTCACTGGCACGACAACTTCCTTATCCAGCCTGGGTATGTAGGAAACCAAGCAGTCAGTGTTATGAGGGACAACGGATGCTCGGGCTGCGTGGTGAAGAAGACCTTGGTACTAAACCATCAGTTCACCGGTGGGCAGATTCACGTCAAGATGATTGACGATCCTATCACAACTGTGCCTGAAGCAAGTGTGCACGTTTAATTCCCGTTCTTTACTGGTTGGATTAATGCAGCAGTTATGTCCAACCCTATTTCTGAAGAGATAATTGGGAACATTGAAGGGGTTAGGTTAGGTTAAGTGGCGGGTCAAAGTATATCCTCACACTCATTGACTTCAACACGAGGTGGGCCGATGCCGTACCGCTGAAGAATATCAAGGCTGTAACCATTGCCGAAGCAATGATGGAAATATTCTGCAGAACTGGCATTCCCAAGCAAGTGCTAAGCGACAGAGGCAGTCAGTTTACCTCTACCATGATGGAGGAAGGACTACGCACATCACCCTACCACCAGAGTTGAAACGGACTTTGCGAGCGATTCAATGGGACGCTAAAGAAAATGCTGAGGAAGATGGCAGCTGAGCAACCAAAGGAAAGGCCTCGCTACGTTGCTCCCTTGCTTTTTGCGTATCGCAAGGTTTTGCAGAGTTCCCTAAAGTTTTCCCCATTCGAATTGCGTGAATTGTGGGATGACAAGCAGCCTGACCCAGAAGTAAAGACCATTTACGCCTGTGTCATTGACCTCGCTGACCGTCTTCAAGCTACATGTGAGTTGGCCAAACAAGAGCTCATCAACGCCCATCACACCGGGAAGAGCTACTACGATAGCAAAACAAAGCTTCGTCAGTTGAACTTTAGGGACAAGTGCCGGGTCATACTCCCCACTGTGCACAACAAACTTCTGGTACAGTGGAAGGGCCCTTACGACATTATCCAACGTGTAACTGACTACACTTATATTATCCATGTAGAAATTCATAGGAAAAGATTTCATATAAATATGATAAAAAGATACTACTCCAGTGAAAAGGGGGCTGCGGCTATTGCATGGAAATGTATTCCAGAATATTACCAGCAGGATTATCCATCCTTAAGAATACCTGGATTCCGTGAATGGTCACCTGAACAACAGCAGTACCTAGTGAGGGGTCACTACTGCCCGGATAACTCCATCATTTGTGCAGCCGCTGTGGTCCCTACCAGTGACAACGAACACGAACTTATCACTGTTCAAGCTCAGCAGATGGAGACAGCTAATAATATAACCCTGGGGACAAATCTCTCTGAATGGGAGAAAGAACAAGTTATGACCCTTCTACACCGATTTTCACATAATTTTTTCGGACAAGCCTAAAGTTGGCTTGGTTGATAATCATACCAAACAATTAAATAGTTCAACACCTGTACGGGTAAAACCATACATCATTCCTCAGAGACAGATGGAGTCGGTCAAGCAGGAAATTGGATAGATGGAAGCAGCAGGCATAATTGAAAAGTCCTCATCATCGTGTTGCAGTCCCCACGTAGTTCTCCATGAGAAAGATGGAGGTGTGAGAATTTGCGGTGATTACCGACAGGTGAATGCTATCACCAAGGTGGATGCAGAGCCGATGTGTGACCAGAGGGTTATGTTCTCCAGACTATACGGCTCAAAGGTATTTTCCAAATTAGATCTAATAAAAGTTTTTTTTTCCAAATCCCTCGTCATCCAGACAGCCGACCAATTACAGCTTTCAGCACTCCTAATGGGTTGTACCAGTATACAGTTCTCCCTTTTGGCCTCGTTAGCAGTCCTGCTGTTTTCAACAGAGCAATGCGGAAGGTCCTGCACGATGTTCGCGGAGTGGAAGTCTTTTAGATGATAACCTCATTCACACTGCCACAGTTGAAGATCATATCATTATCTTGCACAAGTTTTCCAAAGGCTTCAATATTTCAACCTTACCGTCAAGCCCAGCAAATGCGAGATCGGCCGAGATCAAGTTAAATTTTTGGGACACACTGTGGGAGGAGGTAGATGCAGTTGCCAGCGAGACAGGATCAAGAAGTTTCAGGACGCTGAGAGGCCCAGCACGAAAAAGCAAGTAAAATCCTTCCTGGGTCTTGCCGGATACTACAGGGATTTCATCCCAAACTTCTCAGCGATTGCGCTACCACTCTACGAACCTTTGAAAAAACATGCACCAAACAAAATCCAATGGACATCTCACCATGAAGATTTATTCAACTCCTTGAAAAATATGCTATGTAAACACCCAATTCTTCAGTTGGCTAATTTTGGTAAACCTTTCATTCTCAGAACAGACGCTTCTCTGGACAGGATAGGAGCTGTACTTCTACAAGAAAACGAGGGCGAGGTATATCCGGTGGCATACTATAGCAGAAATCTAAAGCCCGCAGAGAAGAATTACAACACGGTTGAAAAATATTTACTAGCCATAGTGGAAGGTATAAAAAAAATGATTTTTTATTTATATGATGTAAATTTTTACTTAAAAACAGATCACATGCCCTTAACAAGCATCTGCACATCTAGGAACTCAAATTCAAGATTAACAAGTTGGGCGTTAATGCCTCAAACAATTCAATTTCACGATTCGATATATCAGAGGAAATGCAAATGTCGGAGCTGATCTTCTTTCTAGACTAATGGTAAAGGATACAAACAATTAGTAGATGAACCAATGTCGGAAACAGGGCCATAGAATTGTGAAATTTTCCTTTCCTGAAGAAAATTTGATTTTAGCAGGGGCGAATGTCATGCCATGACTATGGAGCAGCTGGCTAAGGACTCATTGGCTGGTTCAAGCAGCAATTACTGACGTCAATCAACGTCACAGCGCGTCATAACGGGACTGGCCAATGATACGGGACTACGAGGTGGTGTGACCGTGAACTGTGTATGTGTGCTGTGGGAGTCCTGCCATGAGCTGTGTGTGCTGTGTTAGTCCTGCGTGAGCTGTGTGTGCTGTGGGAGTCCTGTCGTGAGCTGTGTGTGCTGTGGGAGTCCTGCCGTGAGCTGTGTGTGCTGTGTGAGTCCTGTCGTGAACTGTGGGTGCTGTGGGAGTCCTGCCGTGAGCTGCGTGTTTGCTGTGGGAGTCCTGCCGTGAGCTGTGTGTGCTGTGGGAGTCCTGTCGTGAACTGTGGGTGCTGTGGGAGTCCTGCCGTGAGCTGTGTGTGCTGTGGGTGTCCTGCCGTGAGTTGTGTGTGTGGGAGTCCAGTGTGGCCGTGCGTCGTGGGAGTGTTGCTGTGTGGCGTGGAAGTGCTGCTGTGTGCCATACCAGTGTTCTGTTTTGATTATTAATTAGTTAAGTCCACTCTCGCACGTTGTTAATACCAACCCTTTTGTTCTATTGGTAATAGCATAACATGCTATTAACATCACTAGAAGGTCTGTGTCCGTACCAACGACCACCACTGGTTTCTTGCCAGTGACTGATGCCTTCATGGCTGTAGAGACTATTAGGTAATTGGCATCTGCTGCCAAACAGGGAGGTACTACCACCTGGGAAGATATTGGAAGCTAATGTATTGCCTAATGGTAGACCCTGCTGTCATATGGCATCACAAAACTTGTGACCAAGTCCCAGGTTGCTGATCTGACTTTCTGCCTCATTTACACACAATTGCAGGGTCTCAAATGTTTCTCTTACTTTGACAACACAACATATATATATCGTTACTCACTATTGATCTTTTTTTCTTTTCTTTTTATTTATGGTCCTTCATTATTATTATTATTATTATTATTATTATTATTATTATTATTATTATTGTTATTATTATTGTTATTATTATTATTATTATTATTATTGTTATTATTATTATTATTATTATTATATTTTTATTTAGCCTTTTTTCTACTTTTTTATTAAATTTTATGATTTTTTTATAAATTACCGTATTATTATTATTATTATTATTATTATTATTATTATTATTATTATTATTATTATTATTATTATTATTATTATTATTATTATTATTATTATTTTTATTATTATTGTATTTTTATTTAACCTTTTTTCTACTTTTTATTAAATTTTATTATTTTTTTTAAATTACTGTATTATTATTATTATTATTATTATTATTATTATTATTATTATTATTATTATTATTATTATTATTATTATTATTATTATTATTATTATTATTATTATTATTATTATTATTATTATTATTATATTTTCGCGCCCAGGCCCTGATGTGGGTCATTGCTGTGCTCTGGTGGGCTAATCACGTAAAAAAAATCTGACCAAACTTTTCAATCAAATTGTCTATCAACCTATTTTTGTAACATTGTTCCCAAGAAGCACTTTTGAGTTGTCGTAGTTTTCATATTGTCGCTAAAAATGATAGTGGCGGAGGTCGAGGCACTTGTTCTCCATTTTTGCTCTGCAGCTTTTGTTGTGTTGTGAGTGTCCTAACCATCAAACACGATGATTGTGTCAGTAAATCCGTAGTGATGCCTAACATAAGACATCTATAGCCAGTTAAGTTCGACATAAGTTGCCCCTTTTGGCCACAATATTGCATGGGGTAGATGTCCACTATCAATCACATGAATAATATTCTTAGGTACGGTATCATGAGCTGTAACTCCAGCTTTTAGAAGTACTCTAAATTCGCTCTTTATTGTCTTCCACATAATGTCATTTTGAAAAAAAGCAGGTGGTTATGGGGCTAACTCATAGGCAAGAATCTTTTCCATTTCCTTAGAATCTTTTATGACACACGTGATTCTCATGAAGAGTAGGTCAGGGTTAATGTCAACATCTCGTCTTCGCACAACAATTGTATTCCTAGACCCCGCAATTGTTATGACTTTGTCTCTTTGCTTCAGCTTCAGATCTGCAAAGGAGGCACCCTTGATTGCTTGTGCGGCCGATAGCCCTATTGTGTGAGCCTGATCACAGTTGACACAAGGGTCTGCAACAATGCCTGTAGATATCGACACTAGGTTATTTGGCTCTTTAAAGGAAAAGGGGGAGTGCGCCTCTAGCCAGTGACGGAAAGAAACAATTTTGTTTATCTCTAGTTATATAGAGCTGGAGCGTAGGTCCTTGTGCTGCTCTGAACTTGTATCATAGATACCAGTGAACCTCTCTAGAGCCTCACAGATGGGGATGCAACGTGGTAAAGCATGGACCCACGTAGATACTGTACTGGACTATTCCTTTCAGGCTGTAGCTGGCGACCCATTCTAAACCTCACTGCACAGTCGTGTTGATATTTTGCATTCTCTTCTACCAAGTCATTAACCGCTTGAACCCGGATTCGAACAATTTCAGCAGACTCATCATTCCTTTCAGAGGCATATTTCAAGATAGTCTTGACATAGTCTAAGGTCGCCACTTCATTGACAGACCTCCATTGTGCAACAGGTTGTCTTCCATTACAAGCTGCAGGGATGTGCTCCCACAATAAACACAATCGTTCTTGATATCAAATATTAGGGTATCGGACCGTAACACTGGCATAGTGATCTGTAGAAGCTCAACATCACCAAGTTTTCGCTTCTTGTAAGACTGTATTGATTTAATAAGAGTATATTCCAATCTACGCCTTGCATGGGCAAAAAATGGTATTTCTTTTTACGTAAATTTACATGTAATTAATTCATCACCGCGCCCAATACTGCAGTCAATTATACGTTTTAGTCCTTTGATGAAAATGCGTGTTTCATCACCAGAAGCGATACTCCCATCACATAATACTCACAACTCCATCATTCAGTCATAACCTGAATCAATGAAAATATTCAAATTAATAACAAATAGTCACAAATTAAATATTTTAGACAAATTATATGACTTAAGAAGAAAACTTTTCTCCCAATCACCATATGAACGTTCACAATTCAACCGTAAAATGATATTATTTGCACGAGGCCACAATGGATATAGAATCCTTGGAAAGAATTCAGAGGAGAATGACAAGACTAATCCAGGGCATTGGGAACCTTGAATACAGAGACAGGTTAAAGCTTTTTAATTTGCACTCCCTCGAGACACGTAGAGTGAAGGGCGATATGATCGAGGTGTATAAATGGAAGTCAGGGCTGAACAAAGGTGATAAAACAAAGGTACTCAAATTATCCAACCAGGAGCGAACTCGTAACAATGGTTTTAAATCAGACAAATTTAGATTTAGGCGCGAAATAGGTAAACATTGGTTTGGAAATGGGGTAGTGAATGAGTGGAACAATTTACCAAATATCATCATTAACTCAAATACGCTGGATAGCTTCAAACATAAGTTGGATGGATATATGAGCAATAGGGGTTGGGTGTAAATGGGACTGACTGCCCAGTATGGGTCAATAGGTCCGCTGCAGTTTCCTCCATTCTTATGTTCTTATGTCCTTATCTTTAATTGTGGAAATTCCTTAAGGAATTTTGTGGTGCAATTTGGATGTGATACTAAAAGCATAATTCTTTATCATTCCTGAGAATTTCAGCTTTGGACGAATTATTTCAATTTCATATCTAATGCTCCTGGACAATTGCTGCTTTCATTTAAAGCAAAGGTTGAAAAATTGCATGTGTTTTCATATGCTGAAGGAATGTTAGGCTCTCTGAGACTTCTTGCATGGGTATGACTTGTATACAGTGACATATACATCTTCGGATTTTTTTTCAGTTAACTTTAAGTTATGAGCATCGTATACAAGCTTGGCAGCTCTATCAGTTGTAAGTTTATTTAATTTTAGTGAGTAAATTTGCATGCTGGCTAAAGCTCCTTTCAACTGCAGCACTTGTTGGAGGTACATCTAAAACATTTGTTGCTAATATTGATAGCTGAGTGGAACCACAAAGGCCACTCCACCAAAAAGTTGGTGTTGTGTGATTTATTGCAGACCAAAGGTAGGATTTGCTGAAGATCACCTGGTTGGACCGATAATCTGCCAATTCACCAATAACTGCAGATTCATCAATATTTGGCACATTTTCTGTAATGTTATGAATGATTTCAAAAGCATCTCCAGTGAGGTGCATCCCTTTATAAGTAAGATCATGAAGGTTGGCTGCGTTGTGATTCTTTTCATGAATATTGCCTTCCCTTCTTTATCTACATTCTTCAAAACAGGACTCTTTGGTACGTCTTCCTCGAATCCTTTTTCTAAATTTGAAAATTTTTCATTACTCTTGACATCTTATGGTTGTCCGTTCTACTGTAGATATGGCAATTGATTTTTGCTTGCTTTTAAACATAGTTAACAGCTTTTGAAAGTTACTTCAGCCACCATATTTGCAACTGATTTAATTTTGTTTATTATCAGAGAAGGTGACAAGGTTGGGTCAGCTTACCTTTTGACCTGACTACCGACTGCTGCAGTGCTTTTTGAAGATTAGTTGGGTTATTACCTAATACCTGACCATTGTGGACTTGATCTCACCCTCCTCTGTATATATATATATATATATATATATATATATATATATATATATATATATATATATATATATATATATATATATATATATATATATATATATATATATATATATACCTTGTTTTGTACTTCTCCTTACTCTGTACTCACCCCTGAAGATGTGTCCTCTGACGAGGGCTCTGCAAAACTACAGGAAGATCTTAACAAATTTTTCGAATGGTCTGACAAATGGCAGATGAAATTCAATGTGGACAAATGTAAAGTACTCCGTATAGGAGATGTAAACAGGGAACCAGTTACCAGATGAACAACGATGCCATTGTGGAATCCGACTGCGAGAGAGATTTAGGAGTAATGATAAGTAGGGATCTTAAGCCAAGTAAACAATGTGTTTTTGCTCGTAACAAGGCTAATAAAGTACTTGGGTTCATACAAAGGAGTGTTAGTTACAAGACTAGCGAGGTTATCTTAAAATTATATCTAGCGCTTGTGAGACCTCACCTGGATTACGCAGTTCAGTTCTGGTCACCGTATTACAGAATGGATATAGAATCATTCGAAGGAATCCAGAGGAGAATGACAAGACTAATCCCAGGCATTAGGAATCTTGAATACAGAGACAGGTTAAAGCATCTTAATTTGCACTCCCTCGAGAGACGTAGAGTGAGGAGCGACATGATAGAGGTGTATAAATGGAAGTCAGGGTTAAACAAAGGGGACATTGCAAAGGTACTCAAACTATCCAACCAGGAGCGAACTCGTAACAATGGTTTTAAATTAGACAAATTTAGATTTCGGCGTGAAATCGGTAAACACTGGTTTAGGAACAGAGTAGTGGATGAATGAAACAAGTTACCAAATATCATCATTAACTCGAATACGCTGGATAGCTTCAAACATAGGTTGGATGCTTATATGAGCAATAGGGGTTGGGTATAAACGAGACTGCCCAGTATGGGTCAATAGACCCACTGCAGTTTCCTCCATTCTTATGTTCTTATGTTCTCATGAAAGCGCTTGGGAACTTCGTGTTTTCTTCCTTCCTTGTGGGTATCAGCATACACCTGGATCAAGCGCACCCACAGTGATTTACATGCATATATATATATATATATATATATATATATATATATATATATATATATATATATATATATATATATATATATATATATATATATATATATATATATATATATAAATATATATATATATATATATATTAGGGTGGTCCAAAATATCACATATTTGTATACGTTTTCTCCACAAGGTTTATTTTTGTCCATTAGGTACAAAATGCATCCCAGAAAAAAATTGGATCATTTAAAGCATATTTAGAGGTCAATCCAATGTCCTCTTTTTTTCCATTTAGTACGTAATAAGGATTTTTCGGGGCTAGATAAACACATTTACAAATTACAAACTAAATAACTCTAGAACACCAATACACATTCTTTATTTGTATCCCTTCATCATAGCAGCTTTGCTTGCCGTTGGTAACTTCTTGCGATGAGCTGCAACAACCTGTAAAAGGTACTGCTTTTGGTCCTCATTTTGCGTTATAGACTCATTATAACGCTCTATGAGAGCAATTGCCCTCTCTGCGCTGTCATTCACCACCTTCATATTTATCGCACGATCTCTCATTGTGATAAACACTTCATCGTCTTTCCATGTTTTGGGATCCTTACTCAAGAACAGTTGTGCTCTTTCTTTGCCATCTAGTGTAAGAACATAAAAAATATCTAATGTACGCTCAGTAACAAATGAGGCCACATTACTGATAGGAGTTTCATCAGATAGGACAATGCGCCTTGAAAAGTCCTGTTTCTTTGGGCACTGGAAGTTTTGTACCATATTCTTCTTGGTTTCAGTATCGATCCTGTCATCAAATAAGCTTAGACCGATAAGATGTTCTGATAGATACCAGAGATGTCGGCTAATTGCTGCTTGTGCTGCGTGTGCAACTTTTTCATGAGGATATTCCTTTAAAACCTTCATTAGCTGCAAATCATTGAATGGAGCTCGAACAGCCATTGGTGCTTCATGCCAGAATCTCACATACATTATGCTCACAAACAAAGCCAGTTGTGTGATATTGTTTTCTTCCCGTGTTGATAATGTGAATTGATGTTTGAACAGATAGATTTTGAGAGCATAGATTCCTTTTGCCATCCATCTTGCATGGTGTGTAGGACCAGGAACTCGAAAGGAAACCTTACTACTTGGCAGTCCACCAAGAAACAAAAGAGCTAGTTCTAGAAACTCCCTATAATCATCTCGTGGCTGATTATCCTGCAGGGCTACTGGCAAATATTCAAGCAACTCCTTCCTTAGAATTTGAAGCATTGGGTCCTCAAACATGCTTTCTGGTGCTGGAATGAAGTCATTGAGCGAAATGGACCTCCACTGCTTTTTGAAGCGCTTAAACAGAATAGTCTCAGGACTTCCAGTTGACCCACAGATCAAACTGAAGACATCGCTTAGCATAATTTCTAGCACATGGTGTCTGCATGCTATCCAAACAAGTTCCTGTTCCAGTTCATCTTCAATGCGGACACATGCTCCACGATGTAATCCTGTATTGGAAGCAGTAGTATCAAATACAAGTCCTTTAACCAATTTCTCAACATTCCATGATTTAATTGCATAATATACTATTAAGATTGATAATGAAATAATTGTAGAACTGATGAGATATAAATGAAATAAGTAACTTCATCTGATTAATGGTAACCCTTGTCTGTGTTTCCTGTTTCAACCTGTCATTGTCAGTCCCTATGACTCAATACTTGACCCTTTGCCCTTTCCAAATAGGCAACTAGGCTATATACATTGAAATATACCCAATATAATGTGTTGTGTATATTAAGACTGTATCATGCGGACAAGAAAATTCAGTCCTACACTACAAGTATAATATGCAAAATGGATTGACCTCTAAATGTTAATGAATATGGATAAAATTTTACAGACCTTATCTATGAACCAAATGGACAATTTTAAGGCTTGTGGAGGCAATATATTACTACTTATATTTTTTACCATATAGTTTTGGACCACCCTAATATATATATATATATATATATATATATATATATATATATATATATATATATATATATATATATATATATATATATATATATATATATATATATATATATATATATATATATATATATATATATATGTAACCGGTCGGAATTTACTGGACTTGGGGTTTATTAAAGATTATAAGATGGTAATGGCAGTGGAAGCGCCCCTTTGAGAAAAATCCCGAACCAGCACAAGAACACTTAAATCTACTAAACAAAATGAATTGTCCGTGACCCGTGGAAGGATAGCGTCTGTGACTGGGATGAATGAGACACACTGTAAAATTTAGACACTTATATTCCCTCCAACACTACAAACACAATCAAATAATGGTACACCAATATGGGCACCTCTTAACTTGAACTTAAACACACTACTCTGGGGAATAAAAGTCATACATGATATAGAAATTATTAGAAACTCAGGCAACAATAAATTTGAAGTATTAAGAAATGTTGCTTGCACACATGAAACAGGCCTTAAGGGCTTTCACAAAATAATATCAGTCACTTAGGAAATGGTATTAAAAAAATAGAAATTAAATACTCTACAATGAATAGGCCTTAAGGGCTTTCAACAAAATAATATCAGTCACTGAGGAAATGGTAATAAAAAATAAGAAATTAAATACTCTACAATGAATAGGCCTTAAGGGCACTCAACAAAATTATATCACCCCAACAGATGCACACTTCCTAACCTAACTTAACCACTACTCTGGGGAACAAAGGTTATACCTGAGATCAGAATTATGAAGAAAAATTAGATGCATTAAAAGAATCAAATCACAGTATCACTCTGGTTCCACTTAATGACACAAACATTCAAAAAACACTACTATCAAAATTATTTAAGAAATATTAAACTACACACGTCAAGATAATATCAGTAACTGAGAAATGGTATTAACTACACCCAAATATATTCACTATTATTAATATGTTACTGGGTCCACCAATACTCGTGAACCATGCTCCACCCAACTCAACATACACCCGTAATAAGGGAGATAAAATGTTCCTCTAGGTGTCTCCTAGAGTCCTAGACTCATGGTCTCAGTGTGTGACCATTAATTTACTCAGATAGCCTCAGTGTACTCCCAGTGCGTCCATAAAGCGGAAGGGAGTGAGCCAATCAGACCATGTACAGTTGAGAGAAGCTTTAGCTTCCCGTTAGCAAGAGGGTTTCACTAAGCTGCTCGAGACATGTGGTGTTGTGAGCCGAGGTAGAGGAAAGCTGATGCCCCAACGATCGTCCCGTCGTCAGCTGGGCACCCAGACGGCTAGATTCCCTCAAGCGATCCTTTGATACCCCTCTAAACAGTGACAGGCCTACACTGATCGGTCCAATGGCGACAATCGCCACCCTCAATCATCAACGGCAGTCTCAAACGGCAGCCAATCTCTCGCAGTCAAACTCAGGTCAACTCCGGTCAAGTGGGTTCTGACGGAAACCTTGTTATACTGCAATAGCGCAGCACAGACTATTTCTGTGACGGATGCGCAGGGACGTCTCGTATGTCTGAATGCTCCCCGTGACTGAGGGAGAGCCAGCGTCGCGTCCTCTCAAGGTGTTAGCTTAGGCCTACGTGACATATTTTCCGCCTAACTAATAACTCCTTGGGACACCCGTAACATTATTCAGACTGATAAACGATCTATACTAATTTCAAATTCAATAATAGTCCCTTAACTTCATGAATCGCATCATTATTAATTCGGCAAATTACATTTAATATCACTTACGCCTAGTTCCATAACCTCTCGCTATGGGCGGGGAGCGCTCTCTTCCCTCAGACGACCTTGAACGCTTAGTATCGCTAATGGCGGGGCATTTGAAATTACTCTGAAATTTCTTTATATTACATATATATATATATATATATATATATATATATATATATATATATATATATATATATATATATATATATATATATATATATATATATATAATCACTGTAGTGTGGCGTGATCTAGGTATATGCTGATAACCACAAGGAAAGAAGAAAAACACAGAAGTTCCCAAAGCGCTTTCGTGTAATTCACATCAGGGGTGAGTACAGTTGTACTCACCCTGATATATATATATATATATATATATATATATATATATATATATATATATATACATATATATATATATATATATATATATATATATATATATATATACATATACATATATATATATATTTATATATACATATATATATATATATATACATATATATATATATATATATATATATATATATACATATATATATATATATATATATATATATATATATATATATATATATATATATATACAGTATATATATATATATATTTTTTTTTTTAATATATTTTTTTGCTCTGTATCTCTAGTTTGGTGCTTGCTTTTCGACATGAGGTACTGTAGGTTTTCAGTTTTTGATTCTTTATTGGTGTCCAGAATTTAACTTTGTGTGTCTTAATGCATTCCTCGACAAAAAGAGAATATTGTTCTTTCACCTATATGTTTAACAAGACACTTTCCGTTTTCAACATCACATTTGGTGATTATGTGTACTAATTCACCGTTGTCACTCTGAATTGGGTTGGTTGATAATGTAAAGGTATTCTTCAACTGCTTGGCATTCTCATCCTGTCGTTTTCGTACTTTCGTAGACCTGTCATGGTGCATTACTTTGGGTGAAGAAGTACTGCCCAATGAAGTCTTTGTTACGTTTTCTAAGCTCATGACAGACATGCATATTCCACCCTTTGGCATGGTTCATGGATTTATGGCAGCACTTAGGCTAACACGAAGCTTATCATTGCTACTTATTTGTACAGCACGATTCAGGTATTTTCCAGCATTATCAATGGCATCTTTCCCAAGTCTCTCTTTTTTGGTGCTGCCCTTGTTACAAAATAAAGTTTTATTTTTGTACACCTCGGTCTCTCTGTATTCTTTGTTGATTTGTGATAGGTTTTTTTCATCCGACTGTTTATCCAACGTGTCTTTAAAAATTCTCTCGACAATTTCATATTTATCCTTGTGTGTTAGTAATTTATAGCACGAAAGATGCCAACAAACACAATTTTCCTTTGATGCACTCACTCTTACATCACCTTTAAATTTCTCTTTCATAGAAATCCATTTAACATCACCACATTTTACATGTTTTGCTATACATTCGGACAAATTGTTGTAATTAGTATCAGTTGGGTGCAAAACACAGTTCAGAAATAGAAATATACACTATGATCGCCTGATCGTTTCCTCTTTGTAGACGCTGATAAAAGTACATTCACAACAGGTCTGCATCATTGCTCTTCTCTCACTTGTCTGTATTCACATTTAAACCCCGTAAACAGAAAATTACTAACAAATCTAAGACTTTTATAACGTGGCAAAATTTAAGATATTATCTACTCGACATAAACGTGTTACTTAAATATGTCAGTGTCCATAATTATAACTTTCATGTATATAGGTAAATGCATCACAAATGTTTTGTCTTCCAAAAAAATCATTGCAAATTAAATGGATTATATATCTGCAGATAAATTTGTTGGTTAATGTAAATAAAAGACGATCATGTTATTATTTTGGCACTAAAGCCGTCCGTCATTTTGTTTTCCATATCACTCAACTCTGCCGAGGAGAAGAGATTGGCACCATCATATTCGTCATCTACATGGTTAAAAATCCCACGGGACGTGTTTTTCTCACATTTGCTGTCAGACCATTAGAAACAAAACAAGTTTATCTGAATAGAAGATGAGAGAGTATGTCGTAAAACTCAAAACTGTTTTGGTAGAATTGTAGATGGCAAAATTAGCTCATTTCTTAAGCCAGAGACCAATAGTTTGTTGTTCCACTTGGACCACTTTGCTTCAACCAGAAATTTTCTAATGTTGTGTATTACAATAAAAATGGTACATAAAAGCGGAGTTAAATAAGTAGCGAGTTTGCGAGTTACAAGTATCTCATTCTTCAGTTTGCTCTTATTAGAGTAAATTGCATATATCATTTTAAAAGATAGTCAATAAATTGAAGGAAGCTAAAAGTCTTTACCATACATATATTGTTCCCCTAATTTCACCTTGTATGTTATAAAGTTAATGATTTGTGGGTCCTAAAGGGAAGATGTAACTGTGTCAGGGGTGAATATCCACCCTCAATAACGTCCATGCGGAGGACACAATAAATCACGTGTTTATACTGTGCATATTTACTTAGTCCCTTGATGGGTGACTTTTTTAGAGTTCCTTGAGGAAGTTGCAAAACCAAAACTTTGGCATGTTGTCATCACTTGCTGCTCATAACTGTCTCCCGCTCATACTTAGACTTTAATTAAGACAGAATTGTCAAGAACTTTTCACGGACATTCCAGCTTAATCCTTTACTATAATCCTGGTGTTGTGTGTGTACAAAAGTCCCACCGTTCCTTGTTCTAATAAATCGTCTCACAATTTGTTAAGGTATTTACATATTCATTTAGAGTATTTTGGACACTGTATATTTACAACTATCGACAAAAAACAAAGAATGATGCAGCGACTATAATTATGAGTGTGAAGGAGTGTGTGGTAGTGAGAAGTGAGAATACACATACTGTATAGGCAAGACTGTGTGAAGTTCACAAATACCTGGAGGACTCTCTTGACTTAAGTATCTCCCAAGCGTCATATGATGGCGGTTTTATAAAACCTTCAAATAGTGTTACAGAATACTGTTGTTTTGAAACGTTATAATGCAGAACACTCTGTGTGTGTGTGTAAATAATAATAATAATAATAATAAACGGTTTATTAATAGAGTTGCAGCCGGTGGCTGAAAATATACAGTGTGGGCGTGTGTGTGTGTGTGTGTGTGTGTGTGTGTGTGTGTGTGTGTGTGAAGAGCTCCAGTAATGTGCTAAGTGCCAAAATAGAAAAATGGAGGAAAATGCTCAGATAGGAATGTGTGACAAACAGTAGTACTCAATATATATATATATATATATACTTCATTTTTAGTCCATTTTACATGCGGACTTTGAACATATAATCAACGACCTCACCAGCAAGGAATCGAACCCTCGACCTACTGGGTGGGACTAGGGAACGCTTGCCGGCTAGGCCACAAGGACACTAAAAGCAGTTCTAGACTCTGTTATATTTCACACAAAGCCTGTTCATCGAGCTGATGGCGCCGTGAACCTCATTGGGAAACTGCCCGTGCCTCTTATGTGGTGTCAGTAGCATTTTACCGAATCCAGCTGGTATGAAACGCGAGGTACATATATATACTTCATTTTTAGTCCATATAACACGCGGACTTTGAACATATAATCAACGACCTCACCAGCAAGGAATCGAACCCTCGACCTACGGGCAGTTTCCCAATGAGGTTCACGGCGCCATCAGCTCGATGAACAGGCTTTGTGTGAAATATAACAGACTCTAGAACTGCTTTTAGTGTCCTTGTGGCCTAGCCGGTAAGCGTTCCCTAGTCCCACCCAGTAGGTCGAGGGTTCGATTCCTTGCTGGTGAGGTCGTTGATTATATATATATATATATATATATATATATATATATATATATATATTATTTGAATTAGAAATCGATACAGGATTTTTTTAGGGGTAATTATGCGTATAGAAATATACATTTTACATTTAATTTATAAAAGAAATTTCTTATCTAATTTGGTGTATTATTTGAGACACTGGGCCTTCTTTCTTGGTCAAAATGATCATCTTATGAGTGATTTACTGAGGTGACTACCGCTAAAGATTTATATATTTTTTTAAGACCATTATTATTTAAATGTCATTAATTCCCTTTCCAGAAATGACGAAGATATACTTTTGATGTCAAAAGAAAGCTGAAGTTCAGTAGAATATATTGATGTACATTGCGTTCAGTAAATCATTGCAAGATAAATTAATACGACTAAATTATGTTTTTTTGGTTTCTCTAGTTTAAAAGTTCAAAATGCCTATTTTTTGTTTACACTGTTAACATTTCCATTCATAATCAGGGGACTTTTATGTTTCAGAAAAACCTAGTGTGGCAGGATATTTTTGGCACTATGAAAAGACAGTGTTAGAAAGCGGCAGTCACATGATGGGGTGCCAGAGATGTTCTATTGGCACTGTGATAGTGGCACTCTCACATGAAGCAACGTGGCACTGTTGGCACTGTGAGGGGCGGTTTCATATGGAGCAGCGTGGTACTGTTGGCACTGTGAGGGGCGGTTTCATGTGGAGCAGCGTGATACTGTTGGCACTGTGAGGGGAGGTTTCATGTGGAGCAGCGTGGTACTGTTGGCAATGTGAGGGGTGGGTTCATATGGGGCAGCGTGGTACTGTTGGCACGCACTGTGAGGGGCGGTTTCATTTGGAGCAGCGTGATACTGTTGGCACTGTGAGGGGCGGTAGTGTTCTCGTCAATAAACAGAGGAGTGCCACATGGCTTGTATTATGGTGGCTGACACTGCCAAGAGCCCAGACATGTGAGCCACTTGGCCCACCTCGAGAGGCGGGGGGAGGTTGGGGGGAGAGGGGAGGGGCGGCGTTGAAGAGGTGTAAGGGAAAAGTTAAGGAAGATAGAGAAGTAGGAGACTGAAGGTTAAGCGGAGGCGAAAGGGGTTGAGAGGGGAGTGGAAGGGAGAGAGAGTGAAGAGTGAAGGAGGGAGAGGAGGGGGTAAGACAGGTAAGAGGGGAGGTAAGAGGATGGGAGGGAAGGTAAAGGATTGAGGGGGATGAGAGGTGATGAAAGGGGACGTATTTTTGTGATTCACTGACTAGCTCCAAAAGAATATTTCACTCACGAAGCTACATCAAGTCCCTGTTATGGATGTGCAGGCCCGGGGTAGAGGAGAATTATAGTTTAACTTTAACATCCCTATTGGCCTATTCTGAGTAATTGAGTCAGGTCTTGAGATTGAAGGTGCTATCATTTCTCACTGTCATGCAGGACAGAGGTTCACACACAAAGGGGATAATAGTATAGGTCAAATTCATTAATAGTATAGGTCATAGTTATGAGGGTGCTATCACTGTTCACTGCCATGCAGGACAGTGGTTCATAAGCAGTATAAGTCATATTCTGTTTGAGGACTAAACAATATGGGCTAGCAAATTTAGAATAGACTGCAAGAATGTCCTCAAGTAATTCTGATTCATTTTAGTAACTATATAGTTCATGATACAATAAGCCAGGTGGCCTGAAGTCTTTGACAGTGTCACATTCAATAATATAGTGTTCAAGTGTATGCTTTAAAGGTTTATCACAAAGTTCACATGCTGAGTGTTCCGGTATGGGCACTAACGTGCCAGATGTGTCTGTATCCTAGCCTAATTCTGGATACGACTATATCACATTATCTGGTTCTATCCTTGTGCTGGTCATAACGATACCTCTTGTCACAAAATTTGTTATATTTACTAATTCTGCAAGTGTCAGGTCTCTGCATGTCCTCAGTTCTTCTAGATCAGAGTTCATGACTATGACTTTTTTACTTGCCTCATTGACCAGTCTATCAGCACGGTCATGATTCCTAATTCCAATATGGGGTGGAATCCACACAAATTCAATGCAAAAGTTGTTCTCCTAAGCAGTTATCACATTTCTTTTAATATCACAGACAACTTTAGACACAGAGCCTGACGGTCTGTTCATTGTTTTCAAAGCACTTTGGGAGTCACATATTATCACCCCACCTCCATTTTCTTTCAGGTAGTCTGTGGGATTCTCATTACTTCATTTTGTGTTGTACTGGCCCAGTTGTTCGGTCTTTGCATGTTTGACACTATCATCTTATTTTCATTATATATTACACATGCACAACTTGTTCTACCTTTGTTTGTCTGCACAAACATCATTAAAAGCATAACATTCACTAAATGTAATATTCTTGGTGCAACTGTTAATAATTTTTGGTGTAACACATCTCACCACATTGGCTTTTAATATTTGCTTACCACTAACAGGAGTGTAACTAATAAGAACTGATACATCCAGCCAAAGAGGAATGGTATTAAAGGCTTGTCTGGAGTGATTGGCAAATTCAGTTTCAATAGATCTTCAACACTTTTATGAAACCACGCCCCATAGAGAGTCTTTTGTGAAAGGTTGGCAAGATAATCAGGATTACTTAGATGGAATATCAGCTTACATAATAAAGGCGAGTATGTCTTCCTGAACACCAGAAGTAGTGAATTATTTACACAATTCCTCAAATAACCAGGTACAAGGACTAGAGTCTGTGAGAGCACTACACTCTTCACTATATTGATACAAAATGGTTGAAACAAGCGAGAAAGGTCATTGGTGGAGGCCACTCATTGATTAGGAGATTTTCGTGATGTTGCCACGAGTTGAACCTTGATGATACATTCACTCTGTTGCTGCACGCAACAAAGTGAATGTATGATGATGATGATGATGATGATGATGATGACAGTGATGATGATGACGATGACGATGATGATGATGATGATGCTGAGGATGATGACGATGGTGATAATGATGATGATGATGATGATGATGATGATGATGATGATGATGATGATGATGTTGATAATGATGACGAGTATGTAAATGTAATGTAACAATCTCAACACTAAACGAAAGGTCGCCTAAACAGCGGACACTTGTTTACTCCCACACGTAAAGAGTGACCTAAACATTAGCAGGTATCTGAGGACTAGTACCGTACATCTAAACCTTTTTATTTTATTTTTAGCGTTTTGTATTATTTTGTCTTTTCTTATAATAAAACTTTACATTACATCTACCACTTATATATACAAGTTGAACCTCGTTGTTGTATCACTTATGAAAATATGTACTGTTCTTTGCATACTTCTTCGGGCATGATTTGCCGAAATAAAATGATTAATACTATCATTATTGTTTTTTAGTTTTGCCGAGGAGTGGCTAGTTTATTGAGCACCCTGGGTTCCCCCTGTGGACGTTACTGTAAAATGTACAGTCAACCAACAATGCACTGACCCCACCCTGGCTCTCGTGCTTGCAATTTTACTTGACAATTCTTGGTAAATTAAGGCTGTATGGAAAGGTGATTGTGATTGGCGGATCTATTTTCGGCTATATCACTGTCAGGATAAATATTAAACAAACCAAATGTAACATTTTTTATTATAATAAATTATTTTAGATCATGAGAAGTCTCGAAATGTTTGTATAATTGCATAAATAATGAAAACAAATATTAATGAATTGGCAACTAAAATAATGATGTATAGTTTATTAGAATAAAAATGTTACATTTGGTTTGTTTAATATTTATCCTGACAGTGATATAGCCGAAAATAGATCCACCGATCACAATCACCTTTACATACAACCTTACTTCACAAAGTATTGCCAGTTAAAATTGCAAGTACGAAACCCAGGGTGGGGTAAGAGCATCTTTGGCTGACTGTACAAGTGTGCAAAAGATCAGGGCCATGCCTCAGTGATAGACAAGTTTACTAATATTATAAAGCATATAAGTTATTTGTCATATGCAAAAATGTTCTCGTCATTCTGAGTAAGATAATATTGTCAATGAAATGGGTGAACAGGATTCAATTATGTTCACTCTTTCTGAATTTCCTCAATTCTTGGTCAATCCAAAGCAAGATGCTTAACACCAGTGTTACCCACGCACTTTACATTTCATGTTCTATGTCATTGTACACAGTGAACTGCTACATGTACTTGTGGCCAAGACACAGCCTGGCTGTTACTACATGTGTTGGTCTGCTCACAGTGTTTGTTGCCCCATGTGTGTTTCTCCAGTTACAATATCTCGGAGTGTCGGAGGTTTTCAAACTCGTTTTAATTCTTTATGAACTACTCTCCCACGAGTTTTGTTGGAGAGATCAAAATCATAGTCAACTCTCTCCTTTGAGGCAGAGTTTGGCTAGTTATTGTGCCCCTCCGTGTGTCTGTAAACGTATATCACATGGTTTCCGCAGTAATTTCGCCTACTCAGTTCGTTCCAACGCTTCATGGCGGATAGTACATGCACTTGGCGGACTCAAAACTAGTCATATGGCATAAAAAAAGATGGAACG
>NW_024748502.1:7556259-7562188 GCF_018991925.1 Homarus americanus | reverse complement strand
TGAGGTCACAGCTGAGACAAAAACACCACATTAACACCACATTGAGAGTGCAGACAATGCACATTTTAAAACAGTTATAAGTATATATAGTTCTAGCTGTTCTGACCTCACAAGTTCACTGTGTGTGAACAGCTACCCTTACATCCACAGAATGTTGTACAGGGCTGCTCATTCATGCAGCATGTACACTCGGAAACCACATTCTCTAGCCCACCTGGGTCGGTGCTGGAGGTTAGTACAGTGTCCTTTCTGGACGGGGGCCCACTCTAACTATCACGAGGCAACACACGCACGAACACACACAGTCATAGTACAGCTGTATAGATGATGTTATGTATAAATATTGTATATGGCATTTTATACTCTGCATTATCTTCATTATATATGAACACGAAGAAAAATTACCATAGGTTGTAGTTACGAAAGTATGAATGGAAATAAACACTTCCAAACCACCCAGTGAATCCACACAACGTTTACAGAGCTTCCACCACACCCCATCTATATCTTTTATTTCCCATCATTCGCGTAACTATATGAAAAATCGTGTTTAATCTAACTACATATTTCAAAAACCTTAAATTACATGTGGATCAGTCACTCCTCATTTGACACACTTATAGTGTAATACTTTGACCATCCCACCTGGGCACATGGAGGCCCACGGTAACTCTCACGGGGCAACATACGCACGAACACACAAGTTATGATATGAACCCTTCCAGGCTTCACTATCATTATCATGTTATGTTCATCGTGCTCTGTATCTTGGTAACTAGTCATAGTATCAATACATGACAGCGTTATTAGTATAATATTGTAACTTTTACCCTACAGTTATTGTTGTAAATCATGGACAGGAAGGATACATAAATTGTAATATCATGTGTATGGTTCGCTCAAAGCCACCCCAAGTCAGACAACGCGTCAAGCAAAGTTACACTGTGCGTGTGTGTGTGTGTGTGTGTGTGTGTGTGTGTGTTCTGTAGCATTAAGCTTCATCCTTAGTGGGTAAGATGTTTCATAAAGAGGTTTCTCTCATTCGTCATTGTGAGGATCGTCCCAGAGCACATTGTTTCCATCAAAACCATGGTTCATCCTTATTTCCCTTCTTCCGTGTAACTATATCCATATGGCTAAGTGCTTGCTTTTCATTTCTTTATTTACCAAAATAATGTGGATCATTTTTTTTTTTTTTTTACGGGAATTAGCCCACCCGGGCACAGGTCAAACGACCCACAACGGAGCCTGGGAGGCGAAAAAAACGGAAACAATTTGTAAATAAAAAAAAAAAGTTATACTGTATTAATCTACACCACGAAGATGCCGGAAAACCAGCTTTTTAAAGTGAGACAGATCGTAAGAGCATAGAAACACAGAAGAAGGCAGAGCATTCCACAGTTTGGCTGTGTGAGGAAAGAAGGAGGTACTATAACGGGTTATTCTCGTGTGACCGGCATCCACAGAGAAACGGTGGGCACCGCGGGCAAGACGTGTGTTACGAACCCACGGCCTTGCCGGCGGTACACAGGATGCCAAATCCACCGAACATTGCCCTTTAAAGTACCTGTAAAAGAGAGAGAGTGAAGCAACATTGCGGCGAAGAGAAAGGGAAGAGAGATTGTCGACTAAAGGAGGAGAGTTAATAAGACGAAATGCCTTTGATTCCACCCTATCTAATAGTTGGACAGAAGAAGAGCCACCCCAGATATGAGAGCAGTACTCCAAGTTAGGACGAATGAATCCCTTATATACTTGGAGCAACTGCTCAGGAGTGAAGTAGCTACGGCATCTGTACAGCATTCCCAACTTTCGGGAGGCAGCTTTAGTTATACTAAGGATGTGTGATTTCCAAGACATATTGGAGAAAATGGTGAGGCCTAACATATTTATTTCAGAATATGGGGGGATGATAGCGTCCTGAAATGTAATTGGTGGGAGATCGTCTAATTTACAAAGTGTAATTGGTAAATATTGAGTTTTATTACTATTGAACTTAACCAAGTTTGTACCTCCCCATTCATAGATGCTGCACAGATCCGCGTTGATAGAAGTAATGATATCAGTTCTAGAAACAGATCTAGTTTGAGAGTTAGGAGGAAGGGGAAAATATGAGGAAGAGTGAAGAGTAGAATCATCAGCGTAAGAATGGATAGAATTAGTTATAGTGTGAAGTAAATCATTGACAAAACGAAGGAAGAGAGTTGGTGAAAGAACAGAACCCTGTAGGACGCCACTACTGGTCGAGAAAGAGCGAGAAATCGATACCTCGACAACAACTGCCATGGATCGGTTCTCAAGGAAGCTAGAGATGAGAAAACACAGTGGGGGAGAGAAACCAAAAGAGGGAAGTTTAGATAGCAAAGAATTGTGCCATACCCTGTCAAATGCTTTGGAGATGTCGAGGGCCACGACAAAAGTTTCCCCATAATCCCTAAGAGAGGATGACCAAAGATGGGTGCAATAGGAGAGCAGATCACCAGTAGATCTCGCCTGACGAAAGCCATACTGGTGATCCAACAAAAGAAAAAGGCGTTCAAGGTGACGGAGAACATGGGAGTTCAAGATAGTTTCGAAAATCTTAGAGAGGGATGAAGTTAGGGCAATGGGGCGATAGTTAGAGGGATTAGAATGGTCACCTTTCTTCGGGAAGGGCTGAACCAAGGCATGCTTCCAAGAAGAAGGAAAAGTTTGGGTTTTGAGGCAAAGGCGAGAGAGGCGAGCAAGCACAGGGGCCAGGACTTCAGCACACTCCCTCAGAACACGAGGGGGTATTCCATCCGGTCCATGCGCCTTACTCACATCCAACCTGGATAACACACCAGCAACCCTGCGAGTGGAGATTATTGGAAAGTGCATAGGTTCAGTAGGAGGTGCAGGGGTAGGAGGGATAGAGTGGGAATCGTCTAAGGTGGAATTAGAGGAAAATAAGGTGCCAAAGAGGTTGGCTTTTTCAGGGGTAGAGTTGGTTATAGAGTTATTGAGACAGAAGAGGGGAGGAAAAAAAGGCGTGCAGAAGTTGTTACAGATGTTTTTAGTTAAGGACCAGAAGGATTTACTAGAGGCAGAATTAGTCAGGAAAGGGGTCTTTCTTTTCATAATGTTCCGCTTGGCCCTACGAAGAATAGCCTTACAACGATTCCTAGAAGTAATGAAAGAGGTGTGGGTAATAGGAGAAGGAGATAGTTTCATAGCTCGATATGCCCTATCTCTCACCCTGCAAGCAAGAGAGCAGGAGCGCTCAAACCATGATTGTAATGTGATAGTTTTGATAGAAGATGGGATAAATGCACTCATACCGCCCTGTATAACCCCAGCAATGCTGTCAGCACATACCGAGGCATCCCGAGTGGAAAAGCAACATTCATCCCAAGGAAAGTCGGTGAAGAATTCTCGAAAGGATTGCCAGCATGCCCTCCGATAGTGCCATAGTTGACGTTTAGAGAGGGGTGGGGGAGGTGGTCGTGCCCAGTTTGATTTAATAGAAATAAGGTTGTGATCAGAAGACCCCTGTGACTTTTTTCCTGTGACTTTATTTCCGTCCACCGGTCCGGGTAGGTTCTTCAGCTCACACAGGGTGTTGGAGATGGTTCTTGTTCCTCATGTGATGGTGATGTAGTTTGGAATTCATAGTTCCTCACCTGGGTGGAGTAAGGAGTCCTCATTTCTCTCCAGGTGTAGTTTGGAGTGTTCCTTGGGTTCTCATCCAGTGTGTGTGTGTGTGTGTGTGTGTGTGTGTGTGTGTGTGTGTGTGTGTGTGTGGAGGTGAGGTGTGTGTGTGTGTGTGTGTGTATGTAATAATAATAATAATAATAATAATAATAATAATAATAATAATAATAATAATAATAATAATAATAATAATAATAATAATAATAATAATAATAATAATAATAATAATAATAATAATAATAATAATAATAATAATAATAATAATAATAATAATAATAATAAACGGTTTATTGAAAAGCTCTGCAGTTAGAGTCAAATATACATAGGAACATAAGAACATAAAAATGGAGGAAACTGCAGCGGGCCTCTTGACCAATACTAGGCAGTCCCGTTTACACCAAACCCATATCGCTCAAATATCCACCCAACCTACGAGCGTGAAGCTGTCCAGCGTATTCGAGTTAATAATGAAGTTTGGTAATTTGTTCCACTCATCCACTGCTTTATTTCCAACCCATTGTTCACCTATTTCGTGCCTAAATCTTAATTTGTCTAAATTTAAATCATTGCTACCAGTTGGATAGTTTGAGAACCTTTATTGTATCACTTTTGTTTAGCCCTGACTTCCATTTATACACCTCGATCATACAGTATCGCCTCTTGAGGGAGTGCAAATTAAGATGTTTCAACCTGTCTCTGTACTCAAGGTTCCTAATGCCCGGGATTAGTGTTGTCATTCTCCTCTGAATTCTTTCTGTGGATTCTATATCCATTCTGTAGTAGAGTGACCCGAAATGAACTGCGTAATCCACGTGAGGTCTCACAAGCGCAAGATATAGTTTTAGGATAACTTCGCTAGTCTTGTAATTAACACTCCATTGCATGAACTAAATAGTTTGTTAGGCTTGTGTCGAGCAAATATACATTGTTGACTAGGTTTAAGATTCCTACTTATCATTACTCCTAAATCTTTCTCACAGCGGGATTTCTCTATAACAACGTTGTTCATCTGATATCTGGTTTCTCTGTTTACATCTACTCGACTAAGTACTTTACATTTATCCACATTAAATTTCATCTTCCATTTTTCAGACCATGCGAAAAATTTGTTTAGACGTTCCAGTAGTTTTGCGGAGTCTTCGTCAGATTTAATTACACGCCCTATTTTACTGTCATCAGCAAGTTTACTCATGTTACTCTCTACGACTATATCTATGTCGTTTATGTATAAACTTGTGGTTATCAGCATATACTTGGACCACGCGCACCTACAGTGATTTACTTGTATATATATATATATTTATATATATATATATATATATATATATATATATATATATATATATATATATATATATATATATATATATATATGATCCACAATGCCACAATGAAAACGTGGATAAGATAAATTTTGATAAACTCACACAGGAAAAGGGAAACAACGGAGCACCTTAGCTTTCGTCTTTATTCAAGACATCTTCAGTTGCCTCTGAAGATGTCTTCAATAAAGACGAAAGCTAAGGTGCTCCGTTGTTTCCCTTTTCCCGTGTGATTTTATCAATATATATATATATATATATATATATATATATATATATATATATATATATATATATATATATATATATATATATATATGCTGATAACCACAAGGAAAAAGAAAACACGAAGTTCCCAAGCGCTTTCGTGTAATTCACATCTTGGGAACTTCGTGTTTTCTTTTTTCTTGTGGTTATCAGCATATACCTGGATCATGCGCACCTACAGTGATTTATTTGCATATATATATATATATATATATATATATATATATATATATATATATATATATATATATATATATATATATTTTATATATATATATATATATATATATATATATATATATATATATATATATATATATATATATATATATGTATATATATATATATATATATATATATATATATATATATATATATATATATATATATATATATACTCTATAGTTAACTCCAGCAATGGATTTGCTACGTGGAAAGCGTAGTTTCATAACGAAGAGGAGAACCAGGGAAAACACAAACATCTTGACTAAGTTGGGTTTCTTTAATCACTAACGTTTCGGAAAATCATTTTCCATCATCAGAACATAAAATTCAAAAAGTTTTAAAAAGTTAAAAAAATACAGGTGATATACAATAAAAACGTAACATTATACCAAAATTTACCTTCCGCAATAAAAAAGAGCATTATAATTTAAAACCAATATAAA
>NW_024748502.1:7507728-7556160 GCF_018991925.1 Homarus americanus | reverse complement strand
TATACGGTGATGGGTCCAGTACGGAGATGTGTGCTACAATAAACAAATGGTCATCCACCTCATAAGTTGAGTTCTTTGCCATCCTGATCGCTCTCAAGTGAGATACACTGATGGTAAGTAACTCCATCTCAGTCCTAGGGTCTCTCACTTTCTTCCCACCTAAAGATGGTAAGCTGTTGTGTATATCTACATAATGGGAAAGAAATTAAGGCTAAGTTATAATGAGAACCATGTGATATACGTCTACAGAAGACACGGCAGGGCACAATAACTAGCCAAACTCTGCCTCTATGAAGAGAGTTAACTATGTTTTGACCTCTCCATCAAAGTTCGTGGGAGAGTAGTCCATAAAGAATTAAAACAAGAGTTTGAAAACCTCCTACACTCCGAGATAGACACAAGCGGATCCATAACGTATTGTATCTGGAGAAACACACATGGGGCAACAAACACTGTGAGCAGACCAACACATGTAGTAACAGCCAGGCTGTGTCTTGGCCACAAGTACATGTAGCAGTTCACTGTGTACACTGACATAGAAAATGAAATGTAAAGTGCGTGGGTAACACTGGTGTTAAGCATCTTGCTTTGGATTGACCAAGAATTGAGGAAATTCAGAAAGAGTGAACACAATTGAAACCTGTACACCTATTTCATTGTCAATATTATCTTACTCAGAATCAAGAGAACGTGGCTTTGTTATGCATAAAATCAAATAACTTGTATGCCGTATAATATTAGGTAAACTTGTCTATCACTGAGGTCCAGGCCCTAGTCTTTTGTGTGTTTGTAGCTTTTTGAGTTTTAGTCTACATAATGGACATGGGGTGCACAGTAAACTAGCCACTGAGCAGGAAAAACTTAAATTAAGCTAAACTATTTTCTTGCAAAGATGTCTAGGAGGGAAACAGACCTAAATATACCAAATCACGGCTGCCTGCTTATTTATTACCTGGAGTGGCAGTGAGGGGTTGACATATATGTATTGTTCACAATGACGGGGACACCTACAGTCCTCTCCTCTCCAGGCTCCCAGACTCAGCGCCGCTCCCTAACTCAGCGCTACCCCCTAACTCAGTATTGCTCCCTGACCCAGCGTCGCCTCCTGACTCGGCGCCGCCCTACCTTTTCATTGTCGTCCCCCCTTGTTCAGCGTCGCCCCCTTTGTTCATTGCTGTCCCCCTTTTTGTTAAACCTCGCCCCAGTGACTCAGCGTGCCCCTTCCTCCTTCATTACTAAACGACCACTTCTCCTTTACGTCAGCTGAGCGTCCAATTTTTAAGTTAGTGTTACTCCCACCAAGGTTAGCGTCCCTATCCCAACCTCCTCGAACATCGGCCTTTCCCCTAGTGTTACCCCCTCCCACCCCTCGCATTCCTCTGCTCTTTTCTCTCTGAGTGGCACCGTTCGTAGCTCAGTGCATGTCCCTGCGGGTGACGGTATGTGGCACCGCCCTGGCCTGCTGACTGACGGAGCCCGGTACCACCCTCTCTCTCTCTTTCTCTGTCTCTCCTCTCTGCTATCTTGACTGCACCTGACCATATGGGACTGTGTGTGTATGTGTGAGTGTGTGTGTGTGTGTGTGTGTGTGTGTGTGTGTGTGTGTGTGTGTGTGTGTGTGTGTTGTAATTTTCTTTGTGTTTGGATGATTTAGTGTGCGTGTGTGTAACATTTTTTTGTGTATGTGTTATTTTTTGGGGGCATATGTCTGTATGTGTATTACCATTTTTAAGGATGCATTATTTATGTGTGTGTGTGTGTGTGTGTGTGTGTGTGTGTGTGTGTGTGTGTGTGTGTGTGTGTGTGTGTGTGTGTGTGTCCAAAGCAACCCGAGAAAAGGTTTACAGATTCACACCAAACATGGTAGGTTTGATCAACATGTTGCGAGATCCACATGGTCAGGAGAGGTGCAGATCGATGCAAAATTGACCAAGTGTTGCCATGGTAAAGCGGTTCTTCAGGGTTAAAGAAAACTGTGACATGACAAAGTCTCCGTCAATGACAACATTAATTTACAATGGCAGTGTCATTTGTTCGATATTTACCCTGCCATGGTTACGGTTCACGGGTAGGGTTTGTATCAACTCTATACAGTACAAGTATGATAAGACATATATAATGTCTATCTACAATTTATCCAGTTGTTTGTCTATTTTTTTCATTATTGTATTTAACTATTCAATCATCTGTCTCTCTGTTTATCTATCTATCCGGCTTTCTCTTGACCCATCTAGCAATTATTCTATCTGTTCATTAGTAAATACCCACCACCACACACACACACACAGCTGTGGTCTGTGGACGAGTCGTTATCAAGGGGAGAATCTCTGCAACGTCTGTTTGTTTGTCTTATAAACACAATTAAGTTAAGGGTTGAGTGTTCCATTCCCCTCCCACTCTTCCCAACAGTGGAATTCACAGCCTCCCAACCACCACACACCACCCCATTATCACCACACACCACCCCACAATCACCACACACCACCCCACTATCACCACAAGCCAGCCCACTATCACCACACGCCACCCCACTATCACCACACGTCACCCCACTCTCACCACACCACCCCACTATCACCACACACCACCCCTCACCCACACGTCACCCCACTGTCACCACACCCACCCCCGTCACCCCACAGTCACCACCACCCATATCACCACACCCCACTATCACACATGTCACTTACTGTCACACACACACCACCCCATTATCACCACGTCACCCCACTATCACCACACAATACCACTATCATCACACACCACCCATTGTCACCACACTCCAACCTACTGTCACCACACGCCACCCCACTATCACCACACCACCCCACTATCACCACACCACCCCACTATGCCACGTCCTTACTGTCATTACACCACCCCATTATCACCACGCCACCCCACTATCTTTTCCCCTATCACACACACCGCCCCATTATCACCACTCAACCTCTATCACCACCGCACCCCACTATCACCCACACACCACTACACTATCACCACACACCACCCCACTATCACCCACACATACACCCCACTATCTGCACGTCACCCCCCACTGTCACACACACCCTTATTATCACCATGCATACCCTCTCACCACCACACCACTATGTCACACACCACCCCATTATCACCACCTCCATTCTGTCACTACACACCCCACTATCACCCACACACCACCTATCACCACACACCACCCCACTATCACCACACACCACCCCACTATCACCACACACCACTCTAATAACACCACACACCCCCCACTATCACCACACACCACCCTAATATCACCACACACCAACCCACTATCACCACACACCACTCTAATATCACCACACACCACTCTAATATCACCACACACCAACCCACTATCACCACACACAACTCAACTATCACCACACACCACTACACTATCAGCAAACACCACCCCATTATCACCATACACCACCCTAATATCACCACACACCAACCCACTATCACCACACAACACCCCACTTGGTGTCTTCATCCCTTGTACCCTACCTGCCATACAACAGCTAACCAACCAATGTACTGACAGACTGAAACCTCTTTAGTGTAGCGGGGTACATCCCACATTATGGTGCTAATGTTAGATTGTTAAAACAATGTACCTAGGCTATATAATATCTCTGATAGATTACCACGCACCAGCCCTGGTCCTTCGTGAAGGGAAAGGCATTGGCAAACTCGAAAAAAAATGCAAAATAAGCCTTTAGAATTATCCTAGGATTTCCCATGAGCACTAAAGAACTTAATATGAGGAAAGAACTAGGTATACCCAGTGTCAAAGATAGAATAATTGAAGTCAACCTCATGATAACCCTGAGGCTTTTGCGTGGTGATCCTGACAACATTGTTTCCTTAAAATTGCTTGAATATATGAATTATGAAACTGGTGAATGTAAATGCTCCAAACTACAGTTACACATATGAAGATGTTTGGACTATAGCATTTTTACAAAGTCGAGACACAACAGCACTTCCTACCACCCTGGCGGACAGTTCCATTCGATATCACAATGCCGACATACCCGCATAAATGATTAATTACGCCAAGTATTTATCTCCAACACACCGCCAAAGTGAGAGCTCTTGAACACAAATACTCCTTACAGACTGATGATAACATCACACAGACCATCTACACTGATGGATCTCTTAACACTGCTTGTGGGAGGGCTGTAAGTACTTTCGTTGTAACTCAATCTAACGGTAATACAATTGAGAAAGGAGTTAGAATTAACAACTGGATATCCACTCTACAAACTGAATTTGTTTCCATACTCACAGCCATTAAATTTATTGAAACCACTGCCACTGACAGTTTCATCATTACCGATTCTCTATCCTCACTACTTGCCCTTGACACTTTAAACTTAAGTTATCACGCGCTTTTCTCTGAAGCCATACACAAATATGCGTACCTTGGTGACCAGGGTGCCAAGACCAAGTTGTTGTGGTTCCCCTCTCACATATACCTCCAAGAACATGACAAATGATGCCTTAGCCACCAGAATTATCCTAGGCTGTCTTAAGAGCACTAAAGTACTTAATATGAGGAAAGAACTAGGAATACCCAGTGTCAAAGATAGAATAATTGAAGTCAGCCTCATGAGAGCCCTAAAGCTCTCATCTTTATTTCCAACACAATGACAAAGTAAGTGCTCTTGAACATATACTGTACATATCATACTCTGTGAAAATACTGTAACATCACACAGACCATCTACACTGACAGCTGGAAGTACTATAATTGTAACACAATGTAACAGCCTTCAAGAACGATGGATAAACTCTACTCAAAATTCTTTCTTAAAGATATCTATGCAATTATTTGCCTAACATATCAACAGATATTAAAAGAAAGCCAATTCACTTAATTTGAAAAAAGCTTAATCAATTTCATGAATATGGACTCTTATATCAGACACCAGCTATTGACTGATGACAATAATTAATAAAGTAGATAAACTGGACAAACAGCTAAATACACTCTCACAAGCAGTTGCAGTCCAACAGAGTTAGAAGACCTTAAGTTTCACGCGGTTATCACACACACTAATAAAGAAACATGTATTATGCATGAATTAACAAATTAAACACCTATGATAGAATGTCTTGCATTAACCCCTATATATATATATATATATATATATATATATATATATATATATATATATATATATATATATATATATATATATATATATATATATATATATATATATATATATATATATATATATATACAATGGAAACAATGGTTTCCATTTTCCCGTGTCGATTTTATCAAGATATATATACTGTATATATATATATATATATATATATATATATATATATATATATATATATATATATATATATATATATATATATATATATAAAACGAAGAGGAGAACCAGGGAAAACACAAACATCTTGACTAAATTGGATTTCTTTATTCACTAACGTTTCGGAAAATCATTTTCCATTATCAGAGCAGAGAAAACAAAAAGTTTTAAAAAGTTGCTCCTGTCAAGAACTGGGAAATCAGACGGCGAAAACGGATGGTCATGTTGGTGGGCGAGGTTACAGATAGCTGAATGTGGTGGTTGTGTGAATAACTGGCCTGTTCGGACGGAACGGCCCAAGTGTTCATGGATGCGAGTTATCAAATGTCTTTTTGTTTTACCTTTGTATGCTGCCCTACAGCTAGCACACGTAAATTCATAAACAGCTGAGAATTGCAGGTGTGTGGGTATGGTGTCTGTAATTTTAAAGAATTTTTTAATTGAACTCTGGGTTTTGAAGAGTAGTCTGAGAGAAATTTGTCGATAGAATTCATTGAAAAGCCTTGCATCAGTGTAGAGTAAAGCCATCCATTTGTAATATGGCTTCCTGTGAATTATTGTGTTTTTCACACAAAGGCTAGTCTAAATTAAGATAATACCCCCTGTATATATATATATATATATATATATATATATATATATATATATATATATATATATATATGTGTGTGTTTTTTTCTGATTTTAGTTTTGTATGTAGGTCTCCCGTCATTTATATTGGTTTTAAATTATAATGCTCTTTTTTATTGCGGAAGGTAAATTTTGGTATAATGTTACGTTTTTATTGTATATCACCTGTATTTTTTTAACTTTTTAAAACTTTTTGAATTTTATGTTCTGATGATGGAAAATGATTTTCCGAAACGTTAGTGATTAAAGAAACCCAACTTAGTCAAGATGTTTGTGTTTTCCCTGGTTCTCCTCTTCGTTATGAAACTACGCTTTCCACGTAGCAAATCCATTGCTGGAGTTAACTATAGAGTATATATATATATATATATATATATATATATATATATATATATATATATATATATATATATTGCTAAGTAAATCACTGTAGGTCGCGTGATCCAGGTATATGCTGATCTGTACTCACCCCTGAAGATGTGTACATGAATGCGTTTGGGAGCTGTGATTAGTATATATATATATATATATATATATATATATATATATATATATATATATATATATATATATATATATACTATAAAATACATGAAATGGACCTTGCTGTTCTTATCAACACATCTTCAGTTGCCTCTGAAGATGTCTTGAATAAAGACGAAAGCTAAGGTGCTCCGCTGTTTCCCTTTTCCCATGTGATTTTATCAAGATTTTATCTTATCCACGTTTTCATTGTGGATCTACATGAAATATATATATATATATATATATATATATATATATATATATATATATATATATATATATATATATATATATATATATATATATATATATATATATATATATATATATATATATATATAAATATATATATATATACAAGTAAATCACTGTAGGTGCGCGTGGTCCAAGTATATGCTGATAACCACAAGTTTATACATAAACGACATAGATATAGTCGGAGAGAGTAACATGAGTAAACTTGTTGATGACAGTAAAATAGGGCATTAAATCTGACGAAGACCGCAAAACTATTGAACGTCTAAACAAATTTTTCGCATGGTCTGAAAAATGGAAGATGAAATTTAATGTGGATAAATGTAAAGTACTTAGTCGAGTAGATGTAAACAGAGAAACCAGATATCAGATGAACAACGTTGTTATAGAGAAACTGCAGGAGATTTAGATAATGATAAGTAGGAATCTTAAACCTAGTCAACAATGTATATTTGCTCGACACAAGCCTAACAAACTATTTAGTTCATGCAATGGAGTGTTAATTACAAGACTAGCGAGGTTATCCTAAAACTATATCTTGCGCTTGTGAGACCTCACGATTACGCAGTTCATTTCGGGTCACTCTACTACAGAATGGATATAGAATCCACAGAAAGAATTCAGAGGAGAATGACAACACTAATCCCGCATTAGGAACTTGAGTACAGAGACAGGTTGAAACATCTTAATTTGCACTCCTCAAGAGGCGATACTGTATGATCGAGGTGTATAATGGAAGTCAGGGCTAAACAAAAAGTGATACAATAAAGGTTCTCAAACTATCCAACTGGTAGCAATGATTTAAAAGACAAATTAAGATTTAGGCACGAAATAGGTGAACAATGGGTTGGAAATAAAGCAGTGGATGAGTGGAACAAATTACCAAACTTCATTATTAACTCGAATACGCTGGACAGCTTCACGCCTGTAGGTTGGGTGGATATTTGAGCGATAGGGGTTTGTAAAAGGACTGCCTAGTATTGTCAAGAGGCCCGCTGCAGCCTCCATTTTTATGTTCTTATGTTCCTATGTATATTTGACTTTAACTGCAGAGCTTTTCAATAAACCGTTTATTAATATATAAATATATTATAAATATTATTATTATTATTATAAATATATTATTATTATTATTATAAATATTAATATATATATATATATATATATACACACACACACACACACACACACACCACACACTCACACACACACACACACACACACACACACACACACACACACACACACACACACACACACACACACACACACACTGGATGAGAACCCAAGGAACACTCCAACTACACCTGGAGAGAAATGAGGACTCCTTACTCCACCCAGGTGAGGAACTATGAATTCCAAACTACATCACCATCACATGAGGAACAAGAACCATCTCCCACCCTGTGTGAGCTGAAGAACCTACCCGGACCGGTGGACGGAAATAGTCACAGGAAAAAGTCACAGGGTCTTCTGATCACAACCTTATTTCTATTAAATCAAACTGGGACTGGGCACGACCACCTCCCCACCCCTCTCTAAACGTCAACTATGGCACTATCGGAGGCATGCTGGCAATCCTTTCGAGAATTCTTCACCGACTTTCCTTGGGATGAATTGCTTTTCCACTCGGGATGCCTCGGTATGCTGACAGCATTGCTGGGGTTATACAGGCGGTATGGGTGCGACATCCCATCTTCTATCAAAACTATCACGGCACAATCATGGTTTGAGCGCTCCTGCTCTCTTGCTTGCAGGGTGAGAGATGGGGCATATCGAGCTATGAAACTATCTCCCCTTCTCCCTATTACCCACACCTCTTATTACTTCTAGGAATCGTTGTAAGGCTATTCTTCGTAGGGCCAAGCGGAACATTGAAAAAGAAAGACCCCTTTCTGACTAATTCTGCCTCTAGTAAATCCTTCTGGTCCTTAACTAAAAACATCTGTAACAACTTCTGCACCTTTTCCTCCTCTTCTGTCTCAATAACTCTATAACCAACTCTACCCTAAAAAAGCCAACCTCTTTGGCACCTTATTTTCCTCTAATTCCACCTTAGACAGTTCCCACTCTATCCTCCTACCCCTGCACCTCCTACAGACCTATGCACTTTCCAATAATCTCCACTCGCAGGGTTGCTGGTGTGTTATCCAGGTTGGATGTGAGTAAGGCGCATGGACCGGATGGAATACCCCCTCGTGTTCTGAGGGGTGTGCTGAAGTCCTGGCCTGGCATAGCACTCTCTCGCCTTTGCCTCAAAACCCAAACTTTTCCTTCTTGCTTGGAAGCATGCCTTGGTTCAGCCCTTCCCAAAGAAAGGTGACCATTCTAATCCCTCTAACTATCATACATTGCCCCTAACTTCATCCCTCTAAGATTTTCAAAACTATCTTGAACTCCCATGTTCTCCGTCACCTTGAACGCCTTTCTCTTTTGTCGGATCACCAGTACGGCTTTTGCCAGGCGAGATCTACTGGTGATCTGCTCTCCTATTGCACCCATCTTTGGTCATCCTCTCTTAGGGATTATGGGGAAACTTTTGTCGTGGCCCTCGACATCTCCAAAGCATTTGACAGGGTATGGCACAAGTCTTTGCTATCTAAACTTCCCTCATTTGGTTTCTCTCCCTCACTTTGTTTTCTCATCTCTAGCTTCCTTGAGAACCGATCCATGGCAGTTGTTGTCGAGGGATCAATTTCTCGCTCTTTCTGTGGCGTTCCACAGGGTTCTGTTCTTTCACCTACTCTCTTCCTTCTTTTTATCAATGATTTACTTCACACTACAACTAATTCTTACCATTCTTACGCTGATGATTCTACTCTTCACTCTTCCTCACATTTTCCCCTTCCTCCTAATTCTCAAACTAGATCTGTTTCTAGAACTGATATCATTACTTCTATCAACGCAGATCTGTGCAGCATCTCTGAATGGGGAGGTACAAACTTGGTCAAGTTCAATAGTAATAAAACTCAATATTTACCAATTACACTTTGTAAATTAGACGATCTCCCACCAATTACATTTCAGGACGCTATCATCCTCCCAAATTCTGAAATAAATATGTTAGACCTAACCATTTCCTCCAATATGTCCTGGAAATCACTCATCCTTAGTATAACTAAAGCTGCCTCCCGAAAGTTGGGAATGCTGTACAGATGCCGCAGCTACTTCACTCCTGTGCAGTTGCTCCAAGTATATAAGGGATTCATTTGTCCTAACTTGGAGTACTGCTCTCATATCTGGGGTGGCTCTTCTTCTGTCCAACTATTAGATAGGGTGGAATCAAAGGCATTTCGTCTTAACTCTCCTCCTTTAGTCGACAATCTCTCTTCCCTTTCTCTTCGCCGCAATGTTGCTTCACTCTCTCTCTTTTACAGGTACTTTAACGGGCAATGTTCGGTGGATTTGGCATCCTGTGTACCTCCGGCAAGGCCGTGGGTTCGTAACACACGTCTTGACCGCGGTGCCCACCGTTTCTCTGTGGATGTCGGTCACACGAGAATAACCCGTTATAGTACCTACCTTCTTTCCTCACACAGCCAAATTGTGGAATGCTCTGCCTTCTTCTGTGTTTCCATGCTCTAACAATCTGTCTCACATTAAAAAGCTGGTTTTCCGGCATCTTTGTGGTGTAGATTAATACATTATAACTTTTTTTTTTGTTACAAATTGTTTCCGTTTTTTCGCCTTCCCAGGCTCCGTTGTGGAGTCGTTTGACTGTGCCCGTGGGCTAATTCCCGTAAAAAAAGTATTATTTTGGTAAATAAAGAAATGAAAAGCAAGCACTTAGCCATATGGATATAGTTACACGGAAGAAGGGAAATAAGGATGAACCATGGTTTTGATGGAAACAATGTGCTCTGGGACGATGCTCACAATGACGAATGGGAGAAACCTCTTTATGAAACATCTTACCTACTAAGGATGAAGCTTAATGTTACGGAACACACACACACACACACACACACACACACACACACACACACACAGTGTAACTTACGTGACGCGTTGTCTGACTTGGGGTGACTTTGAGCGAACCATACACTTGATATTATAATTTATGTATCCTTCCTGTCCATGATTTACAACACTAACTGTAGGGTAAAAGTTACAATATTATACTAATAACACTGTCATGTATTGATACTATGACTAGTTACCAAGATACAGAGCACGATGAACATAACATGATAATGATAGTGAAGCCTGGAAGGGTTCATATAATAACTTGTGTGTCCGTGCGTATGCTGCCCAGTGAGAGTTACCGTGGGCCTCCATGTGTCCAGGTGGGATGGTCAAAGTTTTATGCTATAAGTGTGTCAAATGAGGAGTGACTGATCCACATGTAATTTAAGGTTTTTGAAATATGTAGTTAAATTAAACACGATTTTTCATATAGTTACGCGAATGATGGGAAAAAAAATATAGATGGGGTGTGGTGGAAGCGCTGTAAACGTTGTGTGGATTCACTGGGTGGTGTGGAAGTGTTTATTTCCATTCATACTTTCGTAACTACAACCTATGGTAATTTTTCTTCGTGTTCATATATAATGAAGATAATGCAGAGTATAAAATGCCATATACAATATTTATACATAATATCATCTATACAGCTGTACTATGACTGTACTATGATAGTTAGAGTGGGCCCCCGTCCAGAAAGGACACTGTACTAACCTCCAGCACCGACCCAGGTGGGCTAGAGAATATGGTTCCGAGTGTACATACTTCATGAATGAGCAGCCCTGTACAACACTCTGTGGATGTAAGGGTGGTTGTTCACACTCAGTGAACTTGTGAGGTCAGAAGAGCAGTGTGTGCTCTCTCAAATAAAAGTTGCCAATGATTCTTGTTAATATGGTGTCTTTGTCTCAGCTGTGACCTCAGAAAACACGCATTACATGAGTTTAAATGCCATCAGCATATGTTTAATGTATCAAGTGTTTCTTTAATATACAGTAGCTAATGGCAACTGTCCTGGAATTCACCTTTAAATGACCTCCTATCACACATGCAGTGACATAAATGATTTTCTCAACCCCAAATTAGTAGAAATTGATATATGACACAAGTTTGGAGCTCAAACGGTTCAAAAGTTGTAAAGTATGCCTACATTCAAGATGGCGGCCAGTGGCCATCTTCGAATTAAGGGTCAAAATGGCGGCCAATTGTCAAAATAACCCCCAAAATGTATTCGTGACATTAATATTAGCCAGGTTCAACAACTCACTCATGTTTCTAGGTGCAATGGTTTTAAGGTTAGAAATTGCCTTCTTTCGGGTGCTAATTAGCATAATTTATATAAATTAGTGGGTTCTATGCCCCAAGAAACATTTATGTCAAGTGGGACCTTTGCATTATGAAATTCATTGATCACTCTTTTCTTAACCCTTACCAAGTTTGCCAATATTCATACTGCTGGGCAGTGGGTCTGCTTATTATCGTTTCTACTTTTTCGCTTCAACTTCATCTGCTAACTTTTTTTCCTGACTGTAGTTTTACTTTTTCGTTAACCTAACAAAATCATAATTAACTGCTACTGGTAAGTAATGAAATCTGGCCAGGGCAACAATCGTGTCTTGTCCAATGTGTGAGGTAGTCTACAACAGTTATGTATTGATCTTAATACTACTTGTAACTGGCTTTGACTGTCAGCTTTTCAACGTTTTGTTCGAACTATTTACGGATTGCTTCCCGAAAGTTATTATTGAGACCAGTAACCTCAAATGGCCCCTTCCCTTGTTATATTTGTTGTGGCACACTTCTTAGTACAGGAAACCTCACTTTATAACACAACAGCTGCACTTGCCTCTGACTGCCATCCTACAATGAGTCATCAGAGTACATTACTTGAGGGATGTCGTGCTCTTCAGTAATATTATGAACGTGCTCCAAAGCAGTAAACCTGGCAGTTGTTTAAGAGTTGGTGGTTAAGTTTATTTTGTTTCTTTGGGAGGAAGGTGGGGATAATGACGTCAAGTGGATCCATCTCCCAGGGTGCAAGTTAATGCAGTTGTTTTCGTAATTTATAAATTTGATGGAGGTTCTACATCTTTGTCTCAGTCCTAGTTTATATAACGTATTTGTTGTTGTGCTCCGTTTACAAAGAAGACTTCAAAGGTTCATAACCCTTTACTTATTTTTTTTCTTTTTACATCCTTTTGCGTGACGTTAAATAAAAATACACCCCCTACCACACAAGAATATACCTCAGTGTTGCCTTTTCTCTTCGCGTTGCAGACACTGGCAAAAACAGGCTGTGGGAGTTACTCTTTGACAGCCAACTCCTTGTTCGCTTCTACCAACTCTCATCCCTTTTGCTGCCTCTTATTCCATTTTATCTACCCCTTTTATTCACTTAATTCACGAGAACACAAGAGCGAAATAATGATTATCTTTCTTTTGTCCAATCTCGTTTTGTGTGTGATCAGGAAGTTTAGCGTCGCCTTTGAGGTTAAAACTATTTATAATTTTATGATTTTCAGGTGCCTCTCACACGCTCTCCTTGTTTTGTTTCCTTTTTACTCTTTTTTATCCTGTTTTCCGATATTTTATATTATTTTTATTCATTATTGTTCATTGGGTAATTTATCGTCGCCTTTTAGACAAAATACTTTATTAATCTATTGTTCTTAATATGTCTTTCTTGTCTCTCTTAAGCCCCCAAGAAATCTCAGGCGAAAGTAAAACATTGTATTTTTACTTTGTTTAGAGTCTTTGTATTACCGAGTAGTTTAGAGTCGCCTGTGAAATTTAAACTATTTTTAAATTGCTGTTTTTCAGGTGCCTCTCTGGCGGTTGGCCGAGGAAGAGAGGGAAGAACATCTGGCGCGCCTCACAGCCTCCTGCCCCACCCACCTGGTGAGTACCCCACAACACCTCTACCTCCAACTGTTGGGTGCTGGGGCACGCTAGGTGTTAAGGGCTGAAACGTGCTAAGTCTTGATAGATGTTGGGCATGCTTAGCGCTAGGGGCTGATACGTGCTGATACGTGCTGAGACCTAATGTCCTGCAAGGTACCAAGATGTGAAAAAGGGTCGCGTATGCAGCATACAGTACATTGTATTATAGATTCCGTCTTTTTCGGTACACAGTACACTGGACCACCTCACTTCACAGCTGGGTGGACAAGGGTGCACTGGCCGGAAACCAAGGGTCTCTAGGTCAGATGGTAAATCTTGTATGGTGCAGTTTTGTCAATAGGCAATAAAACTAATCATTCGCTCGTAATGCTAGAACTACGACTCATGCATCAAAAACTACTAGCAGAACTAGTCTTTTTATATATGTATATATGTATGTATGTATGTATGTATGTATGTATGTATGTATGTATGTATGTATGTGCCTCAACACTGGATGCAGAGGGTGACATCAAAAAGGCCTTTTACGCCGACCTAGACAGAGTGCTAACCTCTATCCACAGAGAAGATAAGGTTGTTCTCCTTGGTGACTTCAATGCCAGAGGCCAGAGTTGGCAGAGATGCTAACATTTGGCAGGGAACCATAGAAAAGGATGGACTTGGCAAGTGTAATCCCAACAGCTAACTCCTCTTCAGCAAGTGTGCTGCATACAACCTCATTATCACCAATACCTTGTTTGGGCAGGCCGACAAGTTCAAGAGTTCGTGGCTACACCCACGATCCTAACACTGGCATCTCATTGACTACATCATTGTCAGAGAAAGATATTGCCGACATGTCCTCATCACTCTAGCAATGCCTAGCTCAGACCACTGCGACACTGATCATCTGCTCGTCAGAGCGAAACTGTCACTTCACGTCACCCCAAAGCGGCGAAGCAGCAAGCCTCCAGAAGAGGTTTTAACACTAAGCGTCTGGAGGATCCAGTGGGAGCACTTGCTTTCAGAGAGCAGCTCGAACGTGGGCTGATAAACAACCCGACAACAAACAACCCAAATCCCAGTGCCGAATGGGGTATTCTCGACACTGTCATGACAAAAATCTGCAGAGAGACCCTTGGCCAAATCGAAAGCATACACCATGACTAGTTTGATGAAAATGACCTAGAAATCAATGTACTCGTCGACGAAAAACGTGCTGCTTTAACTGATTGGAGAGAACAACCCTCAGTCTCGAACCAAAGCTGATACCTTCCGCAAGAAGAAAGGAGCGGCCCAGCGTAAACTTCGCAAATTGAAGAACGAATGGTTTAAAAATAAAGCATGTGAACTGCACACGACACACGAATATCCTAGCAGGAATAATGTACAGGAGACGCCACACTAATGTAAGGAATTTTCTTGATAAATTTTCGGAGCTTATCACTATCATAAATTCAGAGAGGGAACATTGCTACATTACAGGAGATTCAACCTTTATCTATTAAAATCAGAAACCGACACCTCCGTATTAGACCTTCTTGCTACCTGTCATTCTAAACTCTTCTTCAACACTATAACCAAGCCCACTAGAGAAACTGCCATCTCTGCTACTGTGATAGACCATATCTGGACTAACAACACTCCTAACAATCTTGCAAGTGGAATTATTTATGACAATATCACAGATCACTTCCCAGTTTTTGCCATGTATAAAACAGCCACAAGACCTAAAAGGTCTAGTCGAGTCTCAATACAATATAGAGACTACTGCACCGACAACATGCTCCTTTTTTAAAACAACCTAACGAATGCTAACTGGGATCTTGTCTATGCCGCCGACAACCCTAACGTGAACAGCTGCAACTTCTCTTGCATCTTCAATGCTTGCTTTGATAAATGCTTCCCGCTCAAGACTAAGTCAGTGAAAACTTTATCCATTTCCAAACCCTATATCACAAGCGAAATTAAGATAATGATAAAAGAAAAACACAAACTCCAAAGGAAATTTGCAAAAAGACCCATAACTTTCGGTGATGCTTACCGAAGTATCAGAAATAGAGTAACTCAAGCAGATAGAAATGCCAGACGTAACTATTATACAAATAAGCTCCAGTCAGCATCAGGCGACAGTAAGAAAACCTGGAATGTCATAATTCCTATTCAGAACAGGAACACTCAGCCTTCGGCCCCCCACTCAGCTTTTATGATAAATAATTCAGTTGCAACGGAACCCTCCCCCATTGCCAACCACTTCAATGAATATTTTATTAATGTTGGCAAAAATCTTGCAGAGAGCATCCCTGATCACCATGAGGAATTTAGAGCCAACCTGCAAAATAGGCAGCAAAATGAGCTGTTCTTTTCCCCTGTAACAGCAGATGAATTACTGGCCATCATAAAAATGTCCAAAGATGCAGCAGCAGGCGAAGACAATATACCAATGAGAATCAGTAAGAAAGTAACCCACTTATTACTACCTGTTCTCCTACACATTTGTAACTCCTCCTTCACAAACGGTGTCTTTCTGGATAAACTGAAAATTGCTAAAGTTCGCCCAGCATATAAAAAATCTGGAGACAAAGGTTTCTTCAAGAATTACAGCCCAATATCAGTCCTCCCAGCCTTGAGCAAGATACTGGAGAAGCTATCATGTAATAGACTAAATTCCTTCCGCAATGCCAATCACATCTTTACAGACTCCCAGTTTGGATTTAGAGCTAGAAGATCGACTGAGAGTGCTGTGCTATCCTTTACTAATGACATCTTAAATTCCTTTGATGACAGTCAGTTCATAGTCGGTATATGCTTGGACCTCTCTAAAGCCTTCGATACTGTCGACTATACCATCATCCTTTCAAAGCTTGAACATTACGGCATTAGGGGCCTGTCCCACAATTGGTTTACCTCATATCTGTCCAACAGGATTTTAGTATGTCTGCTATAATAATCACCAATCTGACTCCTCACCAATCTTGTATGGCGTCCCCCAAGGTTCCATTCTCGGTCCAGTACTGTTTTTTTTTGTACATAAACGACAAAGTCCACGCCAGCACACTCATAAAATACAAATTATTTGCAGACGATGATAATCTTTATGCCAGCAACTCAGACCTCCATTCTTTGATGAGAACTGTGAAAACTGAATTGACTAAAGTCAGGACCTGGGTAATACGTAAAAAACTGAACTTAAACCTTGAGAAAACCCACTACATGATCTTTCACAGAAAGAAAATTTACCCTTGGTAATACAGCCCTCAAACGCGAACAAAATACTAAATTCCTCCGAGTTATTGTTGATGAGAAACTTTACTGGAGAAACCACATACAAGCCATTCACAGTAAAGTCAATAAACAGTGCCGTATCATGTATCACACTCGACAGTCACTCTCACAGCATGAAAGAAATCTATCATGATCTTGTTTACCAACACCTGATACACTGTCACACACTATGGGAGGCCTCTGGCTCCTACCTGTCCACCACTGCGGACATCGATGAAGAGATTCAATATCGGATCAGATGTGCATCTCAAGGTCTTGGCAGACTTCATACCCGTGTCTTCAGCTGTAGTGAGCTGAAATTATCTACAAAGTTGCAAGATATCAAACAGTGGTCCTCCCTACCTTGTTATATGACAGCGGGATATGGGTCACATACAGGAAGCACCTCAAGGTACAAGGCACTTGGAAACTTTCACCAACGTAGTCTACATTCCATCCTCCGAGTTCGCTGGGAAGACAAGAGAACAAATGCCAGTATTCTCGCTGACACCAAATGTAGAAGCATCGAGGCTACCATTATCCATGAACAACTCTGCTGGACTGGCCATGTTTCCTGCATGGACGACAGTAGACAGCTAAAGCGTAATGCTGGTGGTCAACTGAAAAGGTAGAAGGATAGTCTTAAGGCAAACCTGAAAAAGTGCCAAATCGACCCACTCACCTGGGAGTTGATTACTCCACATCGTAACGCTTGGAGGAACACCACACGAAACTGTGTCAATACTTTCGAGTTAGCTCGACTGCAAACCGAGGCAGACAAGATCTAACGCCGGAAAGACGCTGCCGCCGCCCCTCCTGCACTAGATGTAACCATCCACATGTTCAACATCTGTGAACGACTCCGCCAGTCCCGTATCGGCCTCTTTAGTCACCTTAAAACTCACCAATGAAGGTGACATCTTTAATAACTCATATCATTGTATCATAGCTGGATGATTGTCATGCTCGAATCCGAGTGACAGCAAATTAGTAGTGTGTATGTATGTATGTATGTATGTATGTATGTATGTATGCCACAATAAGAAATTGAACGGCACTGCTGCGAATACAAAATATATGTTCAACACAAACTAAAGCCGAAAACACAGAGAAATGGGTGTAAGCTTCCAGAATCCAAGATTTTCACTTTTTTCCATCTTGCTTATAAGAGGTGTTTTACGAGGCAACATCTGAGTCACAGCTAAAAACACTGTTTGCAACTGATACAGTGTTGTGGGAAACAATAATTTTACTCAACCATTGAGAGAGTGAAGTAAAGCAAATGTGCTCTCATAATGCTACATTTTGTATCGGCAATAGTGATATGAATATTTAGTTTTGGTTGTTTTGTGTTGCTGGTCGTTGCTTAAGACACTTTAGCTATTATATAAAGTCTACCTTGATACTTTGACTACCATGATAAACACGACTTCTATGGCAAAGTTTGATTACCATGACATAATAGGACTTGACTAAGTCTAACTTCTATGGTAAAGTTGGACCACCATGAAAAGGTTTGACCATTATGGTAAGATTTAGTTGCCATGATATGGTTTGATGACCGTAATGTGGTTTAACTACTTTATTAAGGTTTGAACACAATAATGAGATATCACTACCATAATGAAATTTGAGTACCATGATAAGATCTAAGTAGTAATTACCATGATACTAACTACAGCACTAACGTCTGACTGTCATGAGGCTTGCCTACTATGATGAGGCACAGTGACACTGACTACAACTATGGATAACACATGGTTGGGTGGCAGAATGACAGCTGATGTGTTTTGCCTCATTTAAGTTTGTTTCCTAATAGCTACCTACGTCAAGAGTGAAGGATTTGTAACATTCATTGTCAGTGATCTATAATTGGATCACTGACGATTAGCCCAGCATATTTTACCGGAAGATTGACCACCTAACCTAACCTAGCATAACGTAACATAACAAAAACGAAGGTATCTTCAGATGAAATATGCCGGGTTGTCTAATATTCAGGTTATATCTGTAACCGTGCCAACACTAATTCCATTTTGCTGTTGTAGTGATGTCGCCTGAAACTCTCTTGTCATGTCCTTGTTAGTCGTGTCTCGTCCGTCGTACTTAACATATAAAAAAATTATCATCCGTTTTATTCCCTTTTCTCCTCCCAGCCTTAACATTCTTATACTGGTTTAGTCCTGGAATTCTCAAGTGTGCTTACTGCCTCTCTCACCGCATCTTTATATACAGTATTATTTTGTCCTCAATTATTTAAGTGATAATAATAATGCTAAGAGCAATAATAATAATAGTAATAATAATAATAATAATAATAATAATAATAATAATAATAATAATAATAATAATAATAATAATAATAATAATAATAATAATAATAATAATAAAGATGATGATGGTGATGGTGGTAGTGGAGGTGGTGGTGGCAGTGGTGATGGCAGCCGTGGAGATGGTGGTAATGGTGGTGGTAGTGGTGATGGCGGTCGTGGTGGTGGTGGTGGTAGTGTTGATGACGGCCGTGGTGATGGTGGTAGTGGTGGTGATGGTGGTAGTGGTAGTGGTGATGGTGGCAGTGGTGATGGCGGCTTTGGAGATGGTGGTAGTGGTGGTGGTAGTGGTGATTGTACAATCGAAGACAAAAGTCGTGTGGCTGTTTTGTCCGAAGATTAAATATAATTCGTGAAACATTATGAGAGCCCCCTACCACAAGGCAGAGAGCACCAAAAATATGTTTTCACCAAATTTCACGACACGACTTGTACACACTAAACTAGTGACGTTATTGCAGTAAATTAATGTAGTCCCATTTCTATAATATCATAAAAACCCTATTACCATTGGCAACATTTGGTCAGTTTTGGATCGCTTTGCACCAAAACAAGTTTGGCTCAAATTCGGAAACGCGTTCTTGATATGCAAACAGACAGACAGTACAGAATATAATCGCCTTCCTTGCAGTTGCGGGTAAGAAGAAAAAAAAACACCAAACAGCTCTGCTTCTTTTCCTAAGCAATACACCACATACACCAGAGAAGCATAGACAGCAAATCAAGTAGAATGCTCAAAAAACACGCATCAGACACCTACATACTGTGCAGTGCTCTCTTGCTCACTGTTATCCTTGTCTTCCCCCTCGTCGCCTTGTTAGATGTTGTAAAGAATTTGAACATAGAAAGTAGTGCAGCAGCATGTTACAGTAAAGTCAGAAGGCTGAGAAAAAAAAAGAGAAAAAGGAAATGAAAGAAAGGGGGGTAGATAAGACAAAAGAAGACGGGGAAAAGAAAACAGGTAATGTCGAATATTATTACAAGTGAGAATTTTATTACAACAAAACTAACAAGTGATAGAATAATGCATTTTTTTTTTTTGGCATTTTGCTGCTTAAGAAATCGAGTTCAATTTATTCCTGAGTGCACCTCAACATGTTAGTGGACCGTAGAACATGCAGGAGATACTCCAATTTAGTCCACATGTTGCCCATCATATACTTCGTCACTCATCTGAGGCCCAGGAACTAGGCAAAAAATAGAGGTAAACTGAAAATAATGAGATAAAGGTTGAAATTTGGTAGAAATATAAAGATATGTATCCAAATTATTTATAAGAAATAAGACGTATAACATTTGTTTATGTCTCACAAACTATCTCAGCTAAATACCGTAGGTCCCAACACATATTCGGTAGGATTACAAGAGCATAGGAGTTACGTAGGAACAGCTTTCTGCCGTCTCCAATACCGCTGCGACACCATGACCCGGTTTTGCTCCTCACACACCCTACCCCAAGCATTAGTTGGAGAATCCTGGTTTATCAGAGCTCATACGTAATTTACACTTATTTATCTATCCAATTACTAGGTCTTTTTCAAGATCTATATAGTCCTTCTTTCTGTATTATAAATGGTCACAATATTGTGGGCGGAGAAGAACGGTTGGCGTGTTTAATTGTGGATGGAAAGCAGACATATTAGGGTTGTGGGAGGGTGGATGGCTCTGATATTACAATGCCAACGGTCATTCTTGTACGATCTGTTTCAATGTTCGCAACTGTGGTTTGGAAAACATAATCTTTGACGTAGCCCAGAAGATGTCTAAGGGCGTAATACGGTAGACAGCGGGGACAGGAGACGGGTCCATGCCGTTCAGTTCTCTTCAAGGAAGTTACACACAATCAAACCCCTAAGTAAAAAAATAGCAAATGATTCAAATCTTCCAACTGGGGGATCACTTAATTGCTAAGCGTGTTTAGAAACACACCTCTTGTAATACTGAGCTCGACAAAGAAAAATGGACCTATCAACCTATGATTTCGTTTGTACTCTATGAGTACAAGATGATGTAACAGTTAATGTACAATAATCCTCAAACTTGTTTCTTTATTTAATTTTCAAATATCTGTATTTACACTGTGCTGCTTTGATAAGTTATGTGTACTTGTGAGTGTACCTGTGTACTTGAGTGTAAATATTATGCTCACAGGTACACTCAGGGGTACATATATTATGTACTAGAGGAATCGTCGCCCTCCGGGCGGCTCTTTCGCTAGGCCACGGTAGGACGCCACCTTCCGGGAGGCTCCACATTGTCTCAATGTAGTGCATTAAGGTAGACCACATTTTTGGTTTTGCAATTAGCAGCAAGTATGTACAGATTTTTGCCAGTTCCCACTCTGGAGCATCCAACATAGAACTGTCCATGAGAGAAGCAAGGAAACACCAGGTTTAGGCCAACCATCTTTAGGGACTGTCCCTGGCTTTTGTAGATGGTCATGGCAAAGCTCACTTTAACCGGGAACTGAAGTCGCTTGAACTGAAATGGCAGGTCAGTGGTGATAACAGGTATCCTTGGTATAAAAACGTCCTCTCCTTTAGCTTTTCCTGTCAGTATTGTAGCTTCCAGTACATGTGGCAGCATGTTCTTCACCACCAGTCTTGTGCCATTGCAGAGGATTGGTGGTTCAAGATTTCTTAAGAGCATTATAGGAGTTCCAATCTTGAGAGTGAGGTGGTGAGAGGCGTTCCAGCGGGCTCCAAAGAATTAAGGAATTCTGCAGGGTACTGGACTACTTGGTCCTGGTCGATTACTGTATCAACAGATTTGAATGAGGTCTCACTGCCTGGAAGCTGTCTGAGTAGAGTCATGTATTTCAGCCATTGTTTCCTTCTTTGGTGCCAGAATTGCGCGTTCACGCAGCCACTTGTTATCCTTGTAGTGGTGGATAATGTTTGGGTAGACCATGTTAGTGAGCTCAGTTGAGGACTATACAACATTTCCACATCCTTGAGGAATGATTATTTGTCCTTCTGAATCAACAGGGAAAGTTCCATTCCCAATCTGTAGTAGAAGGTTTGCAAACCGTCCAGCATCCTCATTTCCTTGTAGATGTACTCTCATGTTTGTGGATAGGGTGGGTGTCTAAACACTTCTCCGAAGGTATGATGCCTTGAGGCACGCATTCAGTTTATCTACTGGAGTGCTTCGAGGAATGACAGGTAGGGTCTGGGGAAAGTCTCCAGCAATGACCATTGTAATGCCACCTATGAGATGGCCATTTTCTCGTATGTCTTGCAAGGTCCTATCCAATGCTTCAAACGCTAACTTGTGAGACATAGTGCATTCATCCCAGACTATGAGGCTGCATTTTTCTAAGAATTTTGCCTTTGCCGATCCTTTTTTGATGTTGCACACTGGATTCTCATTGTGAGCGAGGTTGAGAGGCAGTTTAAAAGTTGAGTGTGCAGTACGTCCTCCTTCTAGTAGTGTTGCAGCAATGCCTGAGGATGCCACAGCAAGAGCAATTTTCCCCTGATGACGTACTTTGGCCAACAGAAGGTTGATCAGGAATGTTTTTCCTGTCCCGCCAGCTGCATCGAGAAAGATCATACCTCCCTGCTCCGCTTGTATCGCTTGCAAGATCTGTTCATAAGCATTTGCTTGATCAGGCACCAGGTGAGGCTCATTTTCTTCAAGAAAATTCACCAGAACTTCAACTGAGTAGTCTGTCTCTCTGAGCAACTCCCTGTTTGCAACTACTGGTTCTTCTCGGTTTGGGGAAGGCAATCCAAAATCAGTCAGGTATTTTCCGCATAGCTCCATCACTTTGTCTTCCAGCATGATGAGAGCCCTGTTGAACATGTCATCCATGAACTCAATCTCTTGACCAGGAGGTTCTCTTCTTGCTTGATGAAGCACATCCTCTGAAAGACTTTCTTGGTGGTTTTTCCAGAGCTGGCTTGGGTTAGAAAGTCAACATGTAGCAATCATGATGGCAAACGGGTTCCTCATTCTCATTGGCGATTGAGTAGCTGCTGCCTTTTCTAATGTGTCATTCCAGTGACCATCATCTTCCAGTAGGCCAAGGAGATTGCACGCTTCTTGATAGGTTCTGCAGACTTGTCCATTCACTGTCTTGAGTGCTGCATATGATATTGGGCCACGGATGTGGTGCAAAAGTAGTCTCAAACAATAGAATTCAAAGTTATTTGGGTGAACCGTGTAGGCACGTCCGGGCGGCCCTTTCGCTAGGCCACGGTAGGACGCCACCCTCCGGGAGGCTCCACATTGTCTCGCTGTACAGGGGTAGTGCATTAAGGTAGACCACGTTTTTTATTTTGCCATTAGCAGCAAGTATGTACAGATTTTTGCCAGTTCCCACTCTGGAGCATCCAACATAGAATTGTCCATGAGAGAAGCAAGGAAACACCAGGTTTAGGCCAACCATCTTTAGGGACTGTCCCTGGCTTTTGTAGATGGTCATGGCAAAGCTCACTTTAACTGGCATGTCATGTCTGCACAAACGCGCTAGGCCACGGTAGGACGCCACCCTCCGGGAGGCTCCACATTGTCTCACTGTTTAGTCCCCAAAACTTATTCTGAAATCAATAGTTCATTAACGGTGTATGTAAGTTCCACCATGTTTTTCACTACAACGGTACAGCAAAGTATATTTATTTGCCTTATACTGTTATTATTTTATTGTCTAATCATCACTACATATAGCATCATCCATCATTACTACATATAACACCATCCATCATCACTACATATAACATCATCATCTATCATCACTACATATAACACCATCCATCATCACTACATATAGCATCATCCATCATTACTACATATAACACCATCCATCATCACTACATATAACACCATCCATCATCACTACATATAACACCATCCATCATCACTACATATAACATCATCATCCATCATCACGACATATAACACCATCCATCATCACTACATATAGCATCATCCATCATTACTACATATAACACCATCCATCATCACTACATATAACACCATCCATCATCACTACATATAACACCATCCATCATCACTACATATAACACCATCCATCATCACTACATATAACATCATCATCCATCATCACTACATATAACACCATCCATCATCACTACATATAACATCATCATCCATCATCACTACATATAACACCATCCATCCATCATCACACATCATACCATCATCACCATCATCACATATACATATAACACCATCCATCATCACTCACATATAGCATCATCCATCATTACTACATATAACACCATCCATCATCACTACATATAACACCATCCATCATCACTACATATAACACCATCCATCATCACTACATATCACATCATCATCCATCATCACGACATATAACACCATCCATCATCACTACATATAACATCATCATCCATCATCACACATATAACACCATCATCATCACTACATCATCCATCATCACATATAACACCATATAACATCATCCATCATCACTACATATAACCATCCATCACATCATCCATCATCACTACATATAATCCATCATCATCATCACACACACACCATCCATCATCACATACATATAACACCATCCATCATCACTACATATAACACCATCCATCATCACTACATATAACATCATCATCCATCATCACTACATATAACACCATCCATCATCACTACATATAGCATCATCCATCATTACTACATATAACACCATCCATCATCACTACATATAACACCATCCATCATCACTACATATAACACCATCCATCATCACTACATATAACATCATCATCCATCATCACGACATATAACACCATCCATCATCAGTACATATAGCATCATCCATCATTACTACATATAACACCATCCATCATCACTACATATAACACCATCCATCATCACTACATATAACACCATCCATCATCACTACATATAACATCATCATCCATCATCACGACATATAACACCATCTATCATCACTACATATTATACCATCCATCATCACTACAGATCGGTAAAGTAGTTTCCGAGATTCTCGTGTGGACACACACACACAAAGAAACACACAGCCATACCTCTTTGTTTTTTTCCCGGGAATTTGGTTCAAATCCCGGGATTGTTATTGTTATTCCTTATCTCTGATTTTCACTATGTAAAATACAAAATCGGATGAAAGAGAGAGAGAGAAAGAGAGAGTTTTTTGTAGAATGTGGCTTCCAAATGGCATTAAATGTAAAATTCTTATTTTTTGTAATAGATAACTTTGAATGCCATTCCAAATGTCTGTGAGTTTATTTTATGGCTAAGGGAATGAGATTAATTAAAATTTTGCTTGTTTAATCATATTACAGTATGTATTTATTTTTACACCAGTATGCAAGTTAATAAAGAGAACTTTGCTTCAGTGTAATATAATTTATCAAATCAATTGCCTATCAAATAATCTACAGATACTACACTAATGAAGTATAGGGTTAGCATATAGCATTAGTTAATACAAATATCACCTGATGTGAGAAATCCCTAGGGATCCCGGGAAATATCCTGGTTTGTCCCAGAATCCCGGGATGCTAAGAAACCCCCAAAACAGGAAACCCTAATATATATATATATATATATATATATATATATATATATATATATATATATATATATATATATATATATATATATATATATATATATATATATATATATATATATATATATATATATATATGTATATATATATATATATGTAATATTCAGAAAATTCAGTGTAATTTCAAACGCTGCGCCATTGGCGATACTGAGTTTTCAAGGTCTATGGAGGGAGGAGCGCTCCTGCACGTAGTGAGAGCTTTTGGAACTAGGCCTATGCGATATTAAATGTAGTTTTGCGAGTTAATAGAGACGTGAATCATGAAATTAAACATCAGTTATTAAATTGAAAATAATTATAGATCGTTTCCCAGTTTGAAAATGTTGTGTACGTCCTAATTAAGCTGTTAATCGTCTGGTAAATAAGTCACTCCTGAAAAGCGTGAACCAGTGAGCAAGTGTGGCTGGGGAGTTGTGACGGAGGTCACTGTTCGTGTTCTGGGTAATAAGTTCAATATACAGGAGCGAACACAAACACCTGTATAGATTTTGTAGGTTCGATTTACTGGATAAGAGATATGTACACAAGGGGAGTAGCGCTCTTCAGCCTGTCCGCTGGTCAACTGCTCTATAGACGACGTATGGCAAGTGATACATTAGCAGCTTCCATACGTCGCCAGGCACATTAATTATGTATGTGCTCCATTTATGTATTATTTATTTAGCCTAGCTAGTAGCGTGTGGCAATGTATTTATCAATGTCCCACATACTTAATTAATGTGCCTGGCGACGTATGGAAGCTGCTAATGTATCACTTGCCATACGTCGTCTATAGAGCAGTTGACCAGCGGAGAGGCTGAAGAGCGCTACTCCCCTTGTGTACATATCTCTTATCCAGTAAATCGAACCTACAAAATCTATACAGGTGTTTGTGTTCGCTCCTGTATCTTGAACTTATTACCCAGAACACGAACATGGCGCAGTGAACCGGTTTTACTGGATAATTACGAGTGACAGTGCAAAGTTTGTGGAAAGCCGGCTTATGGACCCCTTGCCCTGTGTCAACCGCCGCCCGCCACCCCTCCTCGAAGAATTTAGCAACTTTGAGCAGTGTCAGTGACAGTGATTTTCTGTGAAGTGTTTAGTGCATTGTGTGTTTCGTGCCATACATGTGTGACCTTGTTCTAAAGGATTCCCAAGGTACACGGCATGTTCTGGGCATTTGTAAGGAGTAAAGTTTTCACATCCTCCTCTTGTCTTCCCTGAGGGGTAACTGACGCTCCTCGCCGTCTCCACCCCCCCTCACAGCTCGAGGCGGGACGCTCTCGCCCGCCTGGCACACACACATACATGTACTAACACACTGACATCGGCGATTGCCTTATATATATTTTATATATATAATCTACTTATCTGTGTATTTAATTAATTTTTTGTCTGAGATCTTGTTGATACGACGGGCTGACCGGTCAACACTGATTTAGACACAGTACACAGATGAAGTAGTTATGTCTCGTGCCTTACGTAGCCGTGGAGCCAGCGCCCGGATGAGTCAGTCGGATGATAGCTCCGCAGAGATGGATGACCAGGCTGACCATGACGCTCCAGCTCCCACAACATCGCGCAGCCCTTCACCTTGATATTCAGCGTTGTCTCCAGAGATAATTGCTTTAATGAAGTTTATGAGAGATGAAAGGCGCGAGGATGAAGCTAGCAGACGTGTGGCGGATGAACACAGAAGGCAAGCAGAGGCAGAACGAGACCACCAACGGGGAGTGGAAGACAGTGCACGGTTTGAAGCTTTGATATCTCGCCTCACTGTTAACCAAGCCCCTGGCTCTAACACTGCCTCGGTACTGAATGGTTCAGATACCTCATCAATGCTCTCTTCACGCCCACCAGCCCCACCTAAAGCAGCTGCTCAAACACCGCCCATCTTGAAACCTGATGTGAATTTCCAGACTTTTCGTGAATGGCGGCGACGGTGGACTGATTATGCTACAATGGTGGATCTCCAGAGTTTGTCACAGCCTAAACAACTCATCCAGCTGCGTATGTGCCTGTCCTTGGAAATTCAGCGTGTCTTAGAACATACGCTGCAGGTACCTCCGACCTCTTCGCTGTCTGTAGAGGAGGTACTGGACATTCTACAACGGCACATCAAAGGACAGCAGAATGAAGCTCTGCGCAGGAGGGAATTGTTTAGCTGCAGACAGATGGAGGGTGAGACTTTTGACGCCTTTTATGTACGTCTTAAGAGAGCCTCGGAAGAGGTAGATATATGTCTAGGCCACCATCAGCAGTGCGAGGAGACCCAGTTGAAGCAGGTGATCCTGATGGGTGTTAAGGACGAGGAACTTGTCCAACGCCTCACCTCCCTCGACTCTTCCTCTTCTCTCAAGGATGCTTTGACGATATGTCGCTCCTATGAGGCTGCCAGGTGTGCCACCTCTGCCATCCGAGCTCCCCCTACAGCTGTACGCGCTGTGTCCCGGTACAAGAAGGACAAGAAGTCTGCTCCTACGCCTTCGCCCACCACGTCCACGCCCGGTTCATTTTGTAACAACTGTGGTAAGCAGCACGGAACACAGGTGTGTCCAGCTGCTGAGTCTACCTGCAACAGTTGTGACCGTAAGGGCCACTGGTCACTCACAGTACGGTGCCCAGCTAAACGCGTCCAGTGCAACGTGTGCGGTCGTCTGGGCCACTATGACAAGTGTTGCCCTACCAACAAACCCAAGGGACAGCGTCGGCGGAAGCTTCAGCGCCCTTCCACCAGTGAGGGCCGCCCGCAGTCTTCCAATCAAAAGCACGACGACCCTGGACAAAGCCCGACCCATATTAGGAGGGTGTACTCCTCGCGTCCCAGGACCAAAGTTTCCCAGCACGTCAGCGTCATCGTGACCTACGGCAATGTGTCATCCTGTCTCGAGATGCTGCCCGACACCGGTGCTGAGGCTACATTCATCGGTCCCCAGCATTTGCAATGCTTGGGGCTCTCTCCAAGTGATCTAGGACCGCCCCCCAAGGATCTCCGCTTTACGGCAGATGGTTCACAGATGACCCCGGCCCTAGGTTCACTCTATGCACATGTCACCTTTGGCAACAGGTCGTGTCAAGCCTGGATTGACGTGCATAATGGTGTCCCGACTCCTTTGCTGTCCTACAGACATTGCCAAGAGTTGGCCATCATTTCCCAGGACTTCCAAACACCGATTCTGGAGGTAAAATACGCCAACAGGGTGCACGAAGGGAGCAGCAACTACCCTGCTGCCGCCCTACCCCTACCTCTGGCCAGTGACACCTCTCCTTCGGTAGTTGTCCCTGCTGCATCACGTCCCCACGTCTTGGCTCGCCTTCACGACAGTCACCGTGGAGCTGAGGCCACCAAACGACGTGCACGACAGACTGTGTTCTGGCCCGGCATCAACTCCGACATCTCCAATGTTGTCCGTGCGTGTGAGCCCTGCCAAGTATTGCAACCCAGCCAGCAGCAGGAACCCTTCATGAGTGACGACAACCCCACCCGCCCCTTTGAGTCTGTGTCGGCCGACTTTTTCTCTGTGTCAGGAAAGTCCTTCCTTGTTATCGTCGACCGTCTCTCTGGTTGGCCGGTTGTCATCAAGTGCGGTAATGACACGACGTATGCCGCCACCATCAGCAAGTTCCGCCACTACTTCCGTGACGTGGGCGTTCCTGTGCGCCTGCGAACCGACGGAGGGCCTCAGTTCACAAGCCGGGACTTTGCTGTGTTCCTTAACCGATGGGGAGTCCGGCATGTGTTGTCATCGCCCCATTACCCGCAGTCCAACGGCCACGCTGAGGCTGCTGTCAAATCCCTGAAGCACCTCATCCTTAAGGTGGCCCCTTCTGGGAACATTGACTGCGAGGCCTTCGACCGGGGTCTTCTTGAACTCCGCAACACACCTAACTACACCGGACGCTCCCCTGCCCAGGTTTTGTATGGACGCCCCCTTCGTTCTTGTGTCCCTGCTCACCCTCAATCCTTCTCCAAGGAGTGGCAGGCCAAGACAGAGGATTGTGATCGCCGAGCCGCCGAACGTGTTCAGGACGTCGTCGCCCGCTACAACGACCACGCCCGTTCTCTCCCCAGGTTGAGTGTCGGCACCCAAGTCCGTGTTCAGGACCCGACCTCCCTACGTTGGGACAAAGTAGGCGTAGTCATGGGTCTCGGTAGGTCACGGGACTACCAGGTGCGGTTACCCAGTGGTCGTGTGTGGTGGAGGAACCGCCGTTTTCTCCGCCCCGTAACAATGCCTTCTGCTGACCCCGCCACCAGTGTTGAGTCCCATACCCTTCCCAGTGATCTAGTCCCTCGACGCTCAGAACGGATCCAAAAGAAAAGGTCCGCTCAAGACTTTGCTATGAGCGTATAGGGGGGAGGGAGGTGTATGTATATTCTGTATGCTGTATTTATATTATGCTATGTATATTATGTATGTGCTCCATTTATGTATTATTTATTTAGCCTAGCTAGTAGCGTGTGGCAATGTATTTATCAATGTCCCACATGCTTAATTAATGTGCCTGGCGACGTATGGAAGCTGCTAATGTATCACTTGCCATACGTCGTCTATAGAGCAGTTGACCAGCGGACAGGCTGAAGAGCGCTACTCCCCTTGTGTACATATCTCTTATCCAGTAAATCGAACCTACAAAATCTATACAGGTGTTTGTGTTCGCTCCTGTATATTGAACTTATTACCCAGAACACGAACAGTCACGCCAGAGGACCATCTCTGTTCTGTATCCAGGAGAGACGGACCACGTGAACTGGTGCCAGTTTTATCTTCAAACTTGCAGGAGGCTTTGATTAGAGCCTGCCACGACGAAGTTGGACATCAGGGGCGAGATGGTACTCTGTCGCTGGTGCAAGAGCGAGGGTTTTGGCCAGACATGGGAGAAACAGTGCGGGACTACATAGCCAGCTGCGGAAGGTGTGGGGTGGCAGAAGAGTAGTAGTTCAGAAAGGTGCAGGTAAATGAGAAAATGCAGGTTGTCGAGGGTGAGTTGGAGGAGTCGTGAGTAGGGCAGAGGGGATTGGAGAGATGGCTAGGTCGGAAAGGTGCGTTGAGTAGTGGTTGCTGTCATGAGCGGGATTGTGTGTACGGTTGTAATGGCCAGGGCCTCACTAATATGGACTGGTACATTGTCAGAGGGCTGGTCTGCCGGCATGAGGTTCGGAGACGTGGATTGAGTCGATCGTTGAAGACACGACATCGCTCGTGTGGACTGAGTATTGTTTTGACACTGGTTCCTCTTAGTTCAAGGGCCGGGCAAAAGGAGAGCATGTTTGATTTGGACTGAGTATTGTTTGACATTGGTTCTCTAGTGCAAGGGCCAGGCCAAAGGAGAGCATGTTTGATTTGGACTGAGTATTGTTTGACATTGGTTCTCTAGTGCAAGGGCCAGGCCAAAGGAGAGCATGTTTGTTTTGGACTGTGTATTGGTTTTGACACTGGTTCTCTTAGTTCAAGGGCCAGGCCAAAGGAGAGTATGCAGGATGTGGATTTGGTATTATTTTTGACATTGGTTCTCTAGCTTAAGGGCCAGGCAAAAGGGGAGCTTGTATGTTCTGGTTGGTTTTAATTTGCATTAGGCAAGAAATGGAGTTGCTGGTTGCGAGTTGGAATAGGGCAGATTTGAAGGTGGTTTCTAAGTTGTTCTCTCAGCACATAAGGACAGTGCTGTCTTTCTTTTAGGGGTGTCGAGTGTTAGCGAGAGAGAAGGGGAGAAGAGAAGACGGGAATGCTGCGTTTAGCACGTTACAGGGGTGAGATACAGTATTTAGAACAAGTCTTTTCTGTGGGGGGTCGTTGCATACTTTTTCTCAGCACATGAGGACAGTGCTGTCTTTTTTTAGGGGGGTCGATTGTAATATTCAGAAATTTCAGTGTAATTTCAAATACCGTGCCATTGGTGATACTGAGTTTTCAAGGTCTATGGAGGGAGGAGCGCTCCTGCAGGTAGTGAGAACTTTTGGAACTAGGCCTATACGATATTAAATGTAGTTTACCGAGTTAATAGGGACGTGAATCATGAAATTGAACATCAGTTATTAAATTGAAAATAATTATAGATCATTTCCCAGTCTGAAAATGTTGCGTACGTCCTAATTAAGCTGTTAATCGTCTGGTAAATAAGTCACTCCTGAAAAGCGTGAACCAGTGAGCAAGGGTAGCTGGGGAGTTGTGACGGAGGTCACGCCAGAGGACCATCTCTGCTCTGTACCCAGGAGAGACGGACCACGTGAACTGGTACCTTCGTTATTTAACATCAGTATTAACAAGTAAGGTTTATTCAATCTCAGACAAAGCTAGATAGGGCGGTAGGAACAAACGGTGATGTGAGACAATAGCTAACAGCTCGGGTTTTTTCAGGGTTCTGTAGAGCCCACGCTGGCGGTATGAGGCGAGTGGTGAAACGAGCTGTATGACCGTCCACTGACCTGGGTTTGAGCCACCTGTTGAGTATGGTGAGAGTTGGAGTGGACCTAGCCCTGGGTGCCCAACTAACGACGTGACGATCGTTTGGGGTCATCAGCTCTCCTCTACCTCGGCTCACAATACCACACATCTTCAAGCAGCTTAGTGAAAACCTTTTGCTAACTGGAAGCTAAATCTTCTCTCAACTGTACAAGGTCTGATTAGCTCACTCCCTTCCGTTTCATGGATGTACTGGGGGTAAAGTGAAGCCAGCTGAGTGATACAGGGTCACACACTGGGACCAAGAGTCCAGTGGAACTTAGAGGTACATTTCCAAGGTTGAGAAAGGCTGGCTTGGGCCTTAAACTACGGGTGCCTGTTGGCTATGCCTTAAAAAACTACGGAGTGCAGGTGTAATCTATGTGTTAGGTTAGGGAGCATGTGTTTATGGGTATTGGTGGACTCAGTAACTTCTTAATCTAGTGATAATATTTTTTCAGTTACTGATATTGTCTTGCTGTGTGTAATTAATATTTCTTAAATAATTGTGATAGTATTTTTTTTAATGTTTGTGTCACTAATTGAAACCAGAGAATGAGGGAACTGGTTTTCAGATGAGTTTTCTCCCTTATGTTGTAAGTGATACTGTGATTTAGTTCCTTTAATGCATTTAATATTTCTTTATAATTTCAATCTCAGGTATAACCTTTGTTACCCAGAGTAGTGTTTAAGTTAGGTTAGGAGGTGTGTATCTGTTGGGGTAATATAGTTTTGTTGAGTGCCCTGAAGGCCTATTCAGGGTGGAGTTAATAAGTTCTTATATTTTTTTATCATTTTCTCAATGCTTGATATAATTTTGTTGAGTGCCCTTAAGGCCTATTCATTGTAGAGTTATTAATATCTTATTTTTTTAATACCATTTTCTCAGTGATTGATATTATTTTGTTGAAAACCCTTAAGGCCTGCATCTGTTGGTGTAACATAATTCTATTGAGTGCCCTTTAGGCCTCTTCATGGTGAAATTAATAATTTCTTATTTTTTATACCATTTCCTCAGTGATTGATATTATTTTGTTGAAAGCCCTTAAGGCCTGTTTCATGTGCGCAAGCAACATTTCTTAATACTTTGAATTTATTGTTGTCTAATGAGGCATTGTCTGAGTTTCTAATAATTTCAATATCATGTATAACTTTTATTCCCCAGAGAAGTGTTTTAAGTTCAGGTTAAGAGGTGCGCATATGTTGGTGTACCATTTTTTATTGTGTCTGTAGTGTTGGAGGGAATAGAAGTGTCTAAATTTTACAGTGTGTCTGTCTCATTCATCCCAGTCACAGACGCTATCCTTCCACGGGTCACGGAGAATTCATTTTGTTAGTAAATTTAAGTGTTCTTGTGCTGGTTCTGGATTTTTCTCAAAGGGGCGCTTCCACTGCAATTTCCATCTAATAATTAGTAAATCCCAAGTCAAGTGAGAAATTAAAGGTCCAGTAATTCCGACCGGTTACATATATATATATATATATATATATATATATATATATATATATATATATATATATATATATATATATATATATATATATATATATATATATATATATATATATATATATATATATATATACCTCTGAGTGTACCTGTGCACCTATGCATTTACCTGTGTGCCTGTACCTATCAATACCTGTGGTGTAATGTCAGCGAACGGACCCGGGTTCGATCTCTGGGCAGGGTGAAATTATAGGCAAGTTTCTTTACGCCATTTGCCTCTATCTACCCAGCAGTAATTGGGAACCTGGATGTTAATCGATTTGCTGATCTTGTTCCGGGGTAATGGTTAGGCAGTGCAGTTGGCGAGTTGTCCGGTCTTCTCGGACTATTCCTTAACACTGGTTCACTCAGCTCGTTAACTTAGGGTGTGGTTGTTGTGTTGGTGACAGCTTCTACGCCTTAAACAAATTCACGCCTGTACCTGTGTTCCTGTGCATGTACATGTGCACCTGTACCTATTTTGCGGTTTATGAATTAATAAATAAAATTTTAAATAAATAATTTTGTCAGATACTCACCGCCAACCAGCCGTTCAATCACATGCTCCAGTCTAAGACATTTACGAGTCAACTAAGGGCGTGAGCCATGCGGGTCTGGCCTGTCTCCATGCATCACTAACACCCTGAGGTACAGCAGCTTTTCTCAGGTCTTCATAGAAGACGAAGTAAGAGAGGAGTAATGCATGTTGGCAATACTGAACACTAAAGCAACACGAGAAGAATACCAGAGAGGAAGAGAAGCTTTATGGGGAACGAGGCTGTATGAGTAAACAAGGAAATATACAAATGCTGGATATCACACATACTCTAAGTTTACGGAGCTGACAGTGACGAGCTCCATGTGAACCATCCAAGACAAACACGTGTAGTTCAACATGAAGGCACACACACACATACAGTATATATATCTATATATATATATATATATATATATATATATATATATATATATATATATATATATATATATATATATATATATATATATATATATATATATATATATTTATGTAACCGGTCGGAATTCTCACTACTTATTGTTTTTTTTTAGTTATCTTGGATGGTAATGCAGTGGAAGCGCCCCTCAGAGAATACCGAACCAGCACAAACACAATGAATAAAAGTATTTTCCGTGACCGTAGAATAGCTAGTACCTGTGATTGGGGTTAAGGAGACGCACTGGTAAAAGATAACACTTCTATTCCTTCCAACACTACAGACGGAATCAATAATTGTACATAAGCACTAGAGTGCTTTTTAGCTTGGCTTACAACACTACAATGGGAAACAAAAGTTGTACATGGAATCAAAAAAAATATTAAAAGATGGATGGTGTTATATGTAGTGATGATGGATGATGTTATATGCAGTGATGATGGATGTTGTTATATGTAGTGATGATGGTGGGTGTTATATGTAGTGATGATGGATGTGTTATATGTAGTGATGATGGATGATGTTATATGTAGAGATGATGGATATTGCTATATGTAGTGATGATGGATGGTGTTATATGTAGTGATGATGGATGATGTTACATGTAGTGATAATGGGTGGTGTTATATGTAGTGATGATTAGACAATAAAATAATAGCAGTTTAATGCTAAAAAAATATACTTTGCTGTACCGTTGTAGTGGAACTTACATACACCGTTAATGAACTATTAATGGAAGAAGAAGTTTTGGGGACTGAACAGTAGTTGCAAACAGGGAGTTGCTCAGAGAGACAGACTACTCAGTTGAAGTTCTGGTGAATTTTCTTGAAGAAAATGAGCCTCACCTGGTGCCTGATCAAGCAAATGCTTATGAACAGATCTTGCAAGCGATACAAGCGGAGCAGGGAGGTATGATCTTTCTCGATGCATCAGGCGGGACAGGAAAAGCATTTCTGATCAACCTTCTGTTAGCCAAAGCAAGTCATCAGGGGAAAATTGCTCTTGCTGTGGCATCCTCAGGCATTGCTGCAACCCTACTAGAAGGAGGACGTACTGCACACTCAACTTTTAAACTGCCTCTCATCCTCGCTCACAATGAGAATCCAGTGTGCAACATCAAAAAAGGATCGTCAAAGGCAAAACTCTTAGAAAAATGCAGCCTCATAGTCTGGGATGAATGCACTATGTCTCACAAGTTAGCGTTTGAAGCATTGGACAGGACCTTGCAAGACATACGAGAAAATGACCATCTCTTGGGTGGCATTACAATGGTCATTGCTGGAGACTTTCGCCAGACCCTACCTGTCATTCCTCGAAGCACTCCAGCTGATGAACTGAATGCGTGCCTACATCTACAAGGAGAGGACGTTTTTATACCAAGGATACCTCTCATCACCACTGACCTGCCATTTGAGTTCAAGCGACTTCAGTTCAGGTTAAAGTGAGTTTGCCATGACCATCTACAAAAGCCAGGGACAGTCCCTAAAGATGGTTGGCCTAAACCTGGTGTTTCCTTGCTTCTCTCATGGACAGTTCTATGTTGGATGCTTCAGAGTGGGAACTGGCAAAAATCTGTACTTACTTGCTGCTAATGGCCAAATAAAAAACGTGGTCTACCTTAATGCACTACCCCTGTACAGCGAGACAATGTGGAGCCTCCCGAAGGGTGGCGTCTTACCGTGGCCTAGCGAATCCGCTAGTTTATAATATAATAAAAACAAAATTAAAAATAAAACAATTATAAAGAACCATAAATAAATACAAAACAAGAAAGATCAAAGGTGAGAAACAATATACAGTACTGTTTGTATGTTGTGTTGTCAATAGTAAGAGAAACATTTGAGATCCTGCAATTGTGTGTGAATGAGGCTGAACGTCAGATCAGCAACTTGGGACTTGGTCAAAATTTTCGTGATGCCATATGGCAGCACGGTCTACCATTAGATAACACATTATGCTTCCAATATCTTCCCAGGCGGTAGTACCTCCCTGTTTGTAGCTGCCTACTACCTACTACCCTGCCCCCCCTCTCCGTGCTATATCCCAACGCCCTAACAGCCTTACTACACTGGAATTTATTCAGCAAAACATTCAAGTGATCAGTGCAATGATTGATTACCAAACAGTGTTCCGATATTGCATTCCAAGGCAAAGCACAAAAACACAGCAGTGTAAAACCAGATAGTGGGCACTTTGTCGGTCACCTTCAAAGTGCCAGTGACAAGAACATATATCGTGGATACTGTGTCGGCGATCCTAAGCACCAGAGACAAGGACTCACGGTGATTACGATTGACAAATATTAACAGATGTCTGTATGATATGGACACAAAGTAGTACCTTAAGCTGTGTATCCTTATATTACTCTTATTAATTATGTATAGTAAGTATTACAGAACATGTATTAATTCTATGTAATATTCCCATTTATTGTGCACCATATTATGTATATAAATTATCATATTTATACTTTATGTATTCAGCTTGTGAATGCTGGCATCTGTACATGCAGCGCGCAGTAATACATAGAGAGAGTGAAGTCTGCCAGTCCTTGTGGTGCGGAAGCGAGCTTCTTGGTCCTTTTGTATATATATCTCCCATACGAGAATAGAACCTACTTTTAAGAGAACAAGTGTTTGTGTATACCTTCAGTAGTATAGAACATTTTGGAGGTATCAAGACGAACACAGAATGTCTACCAGTGTCAGTGGCACTCAAAGTGCCGCCAGTGAGTTTATGGCCACCGGGGACAAACACTTCCGTCCGTCCACAACAACAGATATCAACAGATGGCCACTAATTACTTACTCCCGACGGTTTCTGTACCTTCTAAAGCTTGGGAACGGTTATCCTGATGGCAGTGTTATCGCGCGACTCAAGTCACTGAACATATTCCATGCGCGCAGGCGTAGACAAAGGCGTCATAAGCAAAAGCCCATTAGGACCATAACCTCCACTAGGAAACCAGAGACACCCACTCTTGACGAACGTCGTTGCCATATGTGAGGCTTGGCAAATTGTGCCTGAAACGTGTCATAGTGAGGGATATCAACTCTTTCATCATCTTCGTTCACATGGACGCGGAGGGGGCGTTGCCCTCTTCTCTCAAGATGACCTATGCCCGTCATGCCTGGATGTTCAAGTCCCAGCAGATGTGGAGGCATTATGGGTACGTGTTGTGCCACGGGCCCACCCACGCCACACTGCTTCCATCATAATCTGTGTGTCATACCATCCGCCTCGCTCACCCACCAGAGACACTCTTATCAATCATCTTATTACCACCTCAGACCACCTCAGAGTTAGGTACCCATGTGCCAAGTTAGTATTATGCGGGGATTACAATGAAATTGTCACCACTGATAACCAGGACAAGCTGTCACTATCACAAGTTGTGAACTTCCCCACACACGGTCAAAATACCCTTGACCTTATCTTGACCGACTTAGCGGACCAGTACCAACCACCTCAACCAATGCCTCCTATCGGGTGTAGCACACACCTATCAGTGCTCTCGTCCCCAGCTGACCACTCCCACTCAAGTAGAGAGACCCTACATCGAGACCTACAGACCGATTACTGACTCTGCAGTGCGTCTCTTCGGGCAGTGGATAGTTCACCAACCCTGGACTGAAGTACTTAGTGTGGATGGCGTGGACACCAAATGGATAAATTATACCAACACCACCACGGAAGGAAGCTCACCACCAATTCTTCCTCGAGAAGCCCGTCAGATCTCACCCAGCTGATTTGCCCTGGATCACACCTCAGATCAAAAGACTTATGCAACAGAGAGACAGAGCCTTTTATCTCAATGACCTCAACTGCTACAGGTCCCTTCGTAACCGAGTCATCCGCGAAATACGCACCACAAAGAAGTCTCACTACCCAAACAAATTGCAACACCTGAAGCCGACCAACATCAGTCAGTGGTATTGTAAGTGTAAACGCCTTAGTTAAGGACGTTCAGGTGATGGGCAAGTCGAAGGAAATGATTGAAAGCCGTCTTTTGACGCATTCAGTATTTATTGATGTGGTCAAAACCAGCAGAGAACAGGGCGATCATTAGTATTACATGGTGATCTATCTAATACATAATTAGTTAGTCTCAGACGCTTTCATCTTAATTACAATTGATTATTAAGCATAGTAACATGATACAAAGTTCATAACTCTATTAATCTTAGTTACACTTCATTCCGCATTGTCTTATTTCTCCAGATAAGGCAGAAACGAGTAGGCATAATTAGTCCACAATATTTCAGTACTGAGGGGTATGTCATCACTTTGGCTGTACTTACACATGCGGGTCAATGCGAACCAGTATAGTGTTCCAAGGGACAATAGTACTGTGTAAATTGTTCCAGCACAAAAACTCAGCCAGTATTGGGAGTCGGTGTTTACCACAGAGGGCTGGTGGCTGCATGGTCCTCACAGCATCACTTGAGCAGGCAATCTGCATCATGGAGGCCAGGCGGCCACGCCACCCTTTAAACCATACTCTCAGCAAAATCAGGGCATCTTGTTTGTGCAAGTCGCGTGGGGGCGGCGCACGTGGTCGCAGGCTGATAGATTGAATGTTGGTTCGAGTAGGGCAACGCCAGCACTGTAGTTGAGACCAACGGCGATACCAGTAAGCTTAAAGAACTCTGTGGACTAAACAATAAGACACACTCCCTCCCCTTCCTTAGCCATCTCACTAATGTTGACGGAGCTGAGCAATTAAATAACCATTTCGCTACTATATGCCAGACGCTCCCCCGGCTCGACACACGCAATCTTCCTGCTTACCTACCAGCCCCCTTTCCCATTGACTTTGGAGAAGAATTTCAAGTAGCAAAACGTCTGGACAAACTGAAGTTAAAACGCTCCACCACCCCCATTGACTTACCAATGAAACTCTTCAAGGAGTTCTCCCCGGAGCTTGCTAAACCCCTCTGCTCCATCATCAATGCTTCCCTCAGTCAAGCCAGATGCCCAACTGACTGGAAGACTTCATATGTGTCACCAGTGCCCAAGCTAACTAGCCCACAATCCTTAAATCCTACTACGACCCATTGCAATCACCCCAATACCCAGCCTAATCTGTGAAAGTTTTGTGTTTGACTGGGCCCATGCTGATATTGCAGAAGACGTAGATCATCAGTAATTTGGTAATATGAAAACTTCCTCCTCCACGACTACATATACCGCCATCTGGAGAAAAGAAAAACGTCTGTAGCTGTCGCCTTCATTGACTTCACCAAGGCATTCGGTCTAGTCGACCACAATTTAATCATCAACAAAGCTATCGACCTCTGGTTTCGAAGAAGTCTTATACCATGGCTTACAGACTTCCTCAGTAACCGACGCCAAGCTGTACGCTAACGAGGGGCTGTCGCCACCTTTCAGTCACTCACCTATGGCGTCCCCCAAGGCACCAATAACGGACCACTTTGCTTCCTTATGCCTATCAATGATGTCCTAAGAGAAACCCCTGCTCGTTGGAAATATGTCGACGACTCCACCAATGGGATCAGTGTCAACAATTCTGCTCCCGACTATAACGCCCTTCAGGACTTATTGAACAGTCTCCAAAACTGGGCCACCAACAACCACGTAGCCATCAACCATATCAAGACTATGGTTATGCACATCAACCTCTCCTCCGACGTTGTACCACCCCCTTCCATTACTTTAGGTCCGAGCACACTCCAGGTTGTAGATTCCACTAAGCTCCTCGGCGTCACCATAGACAACAAACTAAATTGGAAACCACACGTAAAAAAAGTTATTAAATCCTCCAGTTTCCGTCTCCACCTCCTCCGCCGACTCAAGTCCCTCGGAGTTCCTGCCCCGAGCTCCTCAGTGTTTACTCAACATTTATACTTCCCAAGCTCACATATGCCTCCCCTACCTGGTCTTCCTCCCTAAATTCCACACCACATCAACACCTAGAAAAAGTGCAGAAGAAGGCATGCAAGATTATTCTTTCCCCTTCCTACTCCACATATCAAGAAGCGCTCAACACACTGACCCTCTCGGCTCTCACTGACCATCACCACGTCCTCATCTGCAAATTTGGTGAGAAGCTTCTGCACCATCCTAGACACCGGCTCCTACTTCCAACCGAGATCCCTCGTCAGAGAATTGCTGTTCGACTCCACAAACGCATCCAGCCCATACGAGCACGAATTCATCGCTGTAAGAATAGCCCAGTCCCAACCATTTTAAAAATTATCAATAACTTGTAATCAACCAGTGTTTTCACTCCCAGTCAATCTTACTTTTTGCACTGTCACTATATTGAAATGCCCTGTAGTTTGAGCTTCTACCCACCTAGTTATTATATATCATATTTGTATCACTTATGTTATCTTATATTATTTGTAAATCAAGAGACCCATTCCCCAATTATGTAACTGTATATTTTTAGCCTTCCGGCTACCATCCTTTTTCAATAAACCGTTAATTATTATTTATTATTATAACACATACACACACATCACACTTTATCACTGCTCACTGTACCACCAACACCCAGGATCATTTCTATCACCGATGAATCGGTTAAATATATTTTAGGTTATCAGAAGTAATTTATCACAATAAAACCATTAACTCAGTTTATTAACAATAACAAGTCCACTGCGCATCATCGTGTTTCATCTGGACCCAAATGTTTGCGAACAAACTCTCGTGATCTTAACAGAAACTCATAATTATCACATTATTAGTGATTGGAAAATAGGTGATGCCGGAATAATGCAGCACATATAAAACATTATGGCAGCAGCACGTCCTCTTCTCTTCGTGACAGGCAATGCCAAGAAACTGGAGGAAGAAGTGGCGATACTGGGTGACTGTTTCCCCTTCAGCCTTCTTAGGGTGATAACTTCTAGAGTCGGCGCTGCCCGCTGAGGCGGCCGTGGTCTTTTAGCCCATGGAGACAGCTGCCAGCTTGGTCTGTTGGGCCTTCCCCTTCCCCATCTCCTCCTCCCCATCTGGATTTATCATCATCCTCCCACCAACAGTACAGTGCAATGATTGACGATCGACCCCCAAGTGACATACAAAAGTGACAATTTCAACTCGAAAGAAAGAAACAACTGTTAGAGTGACAATCCTGTGCTTAGCGGTCAATGTTGACCTGACGCCGTACACTCGCCAACACCAAAACTGGATGAGAAGCCAAGAAAGACTCCAAACTACACCAGGAGAGAAATGAGGACTCTCTACTCCACCCAGGTGAGGAACTATAAATTCCCTAACTCCATCACATGTGGGACAAGAACTATCCCCAACACCCTGTATGAGCTGAAAGACCTACCCGGACCACGTGGTGGATGTGCTAAACATCTGCAGCTATACATAAGAACATAGGAACATAAGAAAATAAGGAATCTGCAATAGGAAGGTTGGCCTGTGCATGGCATATCCTGTTGAGAGTTACTACCACTCTCTATCATCCATGAATCTATCTAGCCTCCTTTTAAAACTTCCAGCATTCCAGCACCTACAACAAAGTTGCTAAGCTTGTTCCACTCGGTCACTACCCTGTTTGTGAACCAATTCCTTCCTATCTCCCTCCTAAACTTATCCACCTTAAATCCGTTGCTACTAGTCATATCCTGCTCGGATATTATAAGAACTTTATCTAAATCTCCTTTATTGATTCCTTTCACCTACTTAAATACTTCTATCATTTCTCCTGCACTCTTCGTATTTCTAAGGAATGCAAGTTTAGTTTCTTTAACCTATCTTGAAGGTTAATCAATGATTCCCAACATGGCTTCACAAGTGGGCGCTCATGTCTGACTAATCTATTAACATTCTTTTCAACTGTTTTCGAAACACCGGAAGACGGGCATTATTATGATGTGGTATATCTTAACTGTAGCAAAGCCTTCGACAGAGTCCCCCACGTAAGACTGATAGACAAAATGGAGGCTCATGGAATTGTAGGAAGGAGATACTCTAAAATAGATGAGGGCGAGGTTACAGGGCAGGAAGCAGCAAGTAAGCATTATCGGCACTTAATCCTTCTTTTTTTTTTACGGGGATTAGCCCACCCTGGCACAGGTCACTGACCCACATCAGGGCACGGGGGGCGAAAATTTAATAATAATAATAATTCATAGTAAATAAGATTTATAATAAAAAGTAAAATAAAATATTAATGGTAATAATAATAATAACAACACTGTGATAATAATAAATTCAAAGAAATGCAAGAATGAAAAAAAATCAACAGTGAGAAACGCTATAAATGTATGTTGTTTTGTCATGTAATAGAAACATTTGAGACCCTACAATTGTGTGTAAATGAGGCAGAAAGTCAGATCAGCAACCTGGGACTTGGTCACAATTTTCGTGATGCCATATGGCAGCAGGGTCTACCATTAGACAACACATTATGCTGCCAATATCTTCCCAGGTGGTAGTACCTCCCTGTTCGGTAGCTGCCTACTACCTGGGATAACTTCACTAGTGGAGTACCTCAAGGCTCAGTGCTTGGACTATTACTATTTATTTTATACATAAACGACATAGATATAGGCGTAGAGAGTAACATGAGTAAACTTGCTGATGACAATAAAATAGGGCGTGTAATTAAATCTGACGAAGACTCCGCAAAACTACAGGAACGTCTAAACAAATTTTTCGCATGGTCTGAAAAATGGAAGATGAAATTTAATGTGAATAAATGTAAAGTACTTACTCGGGTAGATGTAAACAGAGAAACCAGATATCAGATGAACAACGTTGTTATAGAGAAATCCCGCTGTGAGAAAGATTTAGGAGTAATGATAAGTAGGAATCTTAAACCTAGTCAACAATGTATATTTGCTCGAAACAAGCCTAACAAACTATTTAGTTCATGCAAAGGAGTGTTAATTACAAGACTAGCGAGGTTATCCTAAAACTATATCTTGCGCTTGTGAGACCTCACTTGGATTACGCAGAATGGATATAGAATCCCTAGAAAGAATTGAAAGGAGAATGACAAGACTAATCCCGGTTATTAGGAACCTTGAGTACAGAGACAGGTTGAAACATCTTAATTTGCACTCCCTTAAGAGGCGATACTGTACTGTATGATCGAGGTGTATAAATGGAAGTCAGGGCTAAACAAAAGTGATACAATAAAGGTTCTCAAACTATCCAACTGGTAGCAATGATTTTCATTTAGACAAATTAAGATTTAGGCACGAAATAGGTGAACAATGGTTTGGAAATAAAGCAGTGGATGAGTGGAACAAATTACCAAACTTCATTATTAACTCGAATACGCTGGACAGCTTCACACTCGTAGGTTGGGTGGATATTTGAGCGATATGGGTTTGGTGTAAACGGGACTGCCTAGTATTGGTCAAGAGGCCCGCTGCAGTTTCCTCCATTTTTATGTTCTTATGTTCTTTTGTATATTTGACTCTAGCTGCAGAGCTTTTCAATTAACCGTTTATTATTATTATTATTATTATTATTATTATTATTATTATTATTATTATTATTATTATTATTATTATTATTATTATTATTATTATTATTATTATTATTATTATTATTATTATTACACACACACACACACACAGACATCAGTCAATGATATGGTAAGCTTAAAGAACTCTGTGGACTAAACAATAAGACACACCCCCTCCCCTTCCTTAGCCATCTCACTAATGTTGACGCAGCTGAGCAATCAAATAACCATTTCGCTACTATATGCCAGACGCTCCCCGGCTTGACACAACCACTCTCCCCGCTTACCTACCAGCCCCCCTTCCCACTGACTTAGTAGAAGAATTTGAAGTAGCAAAACGTCTGGACAAACTAAAATTAAAACGCTCTACCACCCCCATTGACTTACCAATGAAACTCTTCAAGGAGTTCTCCCCGGAGCATGCTAAGCCCCTATGCTGCATCATCAATGCTTCTCTCAGTCAAACCAGATGCCCAGCTGACTGGAAGACTTCTTATGTATCACCAGTGCCCAAGTCAACCAGCCCACAATCCTTAAATCAGCTACGACCTATTGCAATCACCCCAATACCCAGCCTAATCTGTGAAAGTTTTGTGTTCGACTGGGCTTATGCTGATATTGCAGGAGTCGTAGACCCTCAGCAATTTGGCAATATGAAAACTTCCTCCACCACTCACTGTCTTGTCAGCTTTCTCGATTACATATATCGCCATCTCGAGAAACGAAAAACGTCTGTAGCTGTCGCCTTCATTGATTTCACTAAAGCATTCGACCTAGTCGACCACAATATAATCATCAACAAAGCTATTGACCTCGGGCTTCGGAGAAGTCTAATACCATGGCTTACAGACTTCCTCAGTGACCGACGCCAAGCTGTACGCTTCCGAGGGGCTGTATCCACCTTTCAGTCACTCACCTGTGGCGTCCCCCAAGGCACCAAGATGGGACCACTCTGCTTCATTATGCTTATCAATGATGCCCTAAGAGAAAACCCCGCTCGCTGGAAATATGTCGACGACTCCACCATTGGGATCAGCATCAACAATTCTGCTCCCGACTATACCGCCCTTCAGGATTTATTGAACAGTCTCCAAAACTGGGCCACCAACAACCACGTCGCCATCAATCATACCAAGACCATGGTTATGCACATCAACCTCTCCTCCGACATTGTCCCACCCCCTTCCATTAATTTAGGTCCGAACACACTCCAGGTTGCAGATTCCACTAAGCTTTTCGGCGTCACAATAGACAACAAACTAAATTGGAAACCACACGTCAGTGAAGTTGTCAAATCCTCCAGTTTCCGTCTCCACCTCCTCCGCCGACTCAGGTCCCTCGGAGTTCCTGTACCCGAGCTCCTCAGTGTTTACTCAACATTCATACTTCCCAAGCTCACATATGCCTCCCCTACCTGGTCTTCCTCCCTAAATTCCACACAACGTAAACACCTAGAAAAAGTGCAAAAGAGGGCATGCAAAATTATTTTCTCCCCTTCCTACTCCAAATATCAAGAAGCGCTCAACACACTGACCCTTTCGACTCTCACTGACCATCACCATGACCTCATCTGCAAATTTGGTAAGAAGCTTCTGCACCATCCTCGGCACCGGCTCCTACTACCAGCCAGAGAATTGCTGTTCGACACCACAACCGCATCCAGCCCATACGTGCACGAACTGATCGCTATAAGAACAGCCCAGTCCCAACCATTGTAAAAATTATCAATAACTTGTAATAAACCAGTGTATTCACTCCCAGTAAATCCTACTTCTTGCACTGTCACTACGTTGAAATGCCCTGTAGTTTGAGCTTTTCCCCATCTAGTTATTATATATCTTATTTATATCACTTATGTTATTTGTATATTATTTGTAATTCGAAACCCATTCCCCAATTATGTAACTGTATATTTTCAGCCTTCTGGCTGCCAAGCGCTTTCAATAAACCGTTAATTATTATTATTATTACACACTGGATGAGAACCCAAGAAACACTCCAAACTACACCAGGAGAGAAATGAGGACTCCTTACTCCACCCAGGTGAGGAACTATGAATTCCAAACTACATCACCATCACATGAGGAACAAGAACCATCTCCAACACCCTGTGTGAGCTGAAGGACCTACCCGGACCGGTGGACGGAGAAAATATCACAGAAGAAAGTCAGAATTTTGGCTAGGAAAAAAATCACAGGAAAGAAAGTCACATTTTATTTAAATTAAGGGAGTAAAACTAAAAATATTTTTAAACAGTTATTAACTGACAATACATGACTTCTACATATTGGCAACATAATTTATATATGATGCACGTAGGTTAGGTTAAGTTAGGTTAGGTTAGGTTAGGTTAAGTTAGGTTAGGTTAAGTTAGGTTAGGTCAGGTTATGTTAGGTTAGGTTAGATTAGGTTGGGTTGGGTTAGTTTAGGTTTTTTCCGTGCCTTTTTTGTGACTTTTTTCTTGTGACTTTTTTTCCTGGATTCACCCGGACCACGTGGTACATCTGCAGCTGTAGTGAGGCAGCGGCTTAGTAGTCAGGTACAACGGCCATCAAGACAGTGGGAACGACTTTACATAAGAACATATAAGAAAATACGGAGTCTGCAATAGCCCGGTTGGCCTGTGCATGGCAGCTCCTGTCGAGATTTACTACCACTCTCTATCATCCATGAATCTATCTAGCCTCCTTTTAAAACTTTCCAGCGTTCCAGCACTTACTATACAGTTGCTAAGCTTGTTCCACTCGTCCACCAACCTATTTGTGAACCAGTTTCTTCGTATCTCCCTCCTAAACCTAAACTTATCCAACTTAATCCGTTGCTAAGAGTCCTATCCTGCTCGGATATAAAAATAACTTTATCTATATTGCCTTTATTGATTCCTTTCACCCACTTAAATACTTCTATCATATCTCCCCGCACTCTTGGATTCTCTTGCTATCCTGATTTCGTTGTCCCTCTTTGCCTTCCTTACATTTTTCTTAACATTCCTAGATAGTTCATTATACCTATTTATGAGCTGCTCCTCCCCTCCCTTAAATTTCTTATAAATTCCTTTCTTTATTCCTATGTCATGTTTAAGTTTTCTGGTCATCCACGTTCGTTCATTCCTATTTGACCAAATTTTTCTGTATGGTATATTTTGTTCTTGTGCTTTTCGTAGTATACGAGTGAATATATTATTGTCATGATCAATTGTTGGGTCACTTGTGACCTCAACCGTTCCTACTGGGGACTGACCTGACTGTTCCCAGGCGACCTCACCTAGGTACCTTCTTAACCCCTGATAATCCGCCAATCGAAAGTTTGGGACTCTGACCATATTGTCATTGTTTTTCGTTTCCCAATTTAGGGTGAACCTGATTTCTCTGTGATCACTGTTACCTAGTTCTTCCCCTACTGTGATATCTCTGATAATATTTTCTTTATTTGTTAATACTAGGTCTAATATATTGTCACCTCTAGTCGGTTCTGTAATTAGTTGTTTCAAAAAATTGTCCTGTACTGCATCAAGGAAGTCTTCAGATTCATAGTCACCTACAATGTTGTCCCAGTCAATATTTCTGAAGTTGAAATCCCCCATAATGCACAGGTTGTTGTATTTTGCTGCCCTACTTATTTCCTGCCATATGGGCTGAGATGCTTCTTTCCCAAGACTTGGGGGGCTGTAAATCACTCCCATAATTAGCTTTTCTCTTCCTTCCGCAATTTCTACCCATACAGAATCGGTTCCAATTTCACCCTTTATTGAATTATTATTAAAACATTTTAATGTATCCCTGACGAAGAGTGCGACCCCAACCCCCTTCCTACCTTCCTTGTCCTTGTGAAAAAGGTTGTACCCTTCTATGTGGTTCTCTGATAAAAATTTCTTGCTCGCCAGATTCATCCAAGTTTCGGTGATTGCTACGACGTCTACATTCTCGGTACATACAACCGCTCTCAGCAAGTCTATTTTATTTCTAACGCTCCTACTGTTTGTATAGTATACATTTAAACCTACCCTTCCCTGGTCCTGTTTTACCCCTTGTCCTGAGTAACCAATTTTACTCCCCAGGACCTGCTTGTTTTTTGACTCCCACTTACCCCGACCTCTCTCTACTGACTAAACCTCCCCTTTAGAGTGACAATTTCACGCTCCAGGGATGCAGACAACGTCTTTACCCCCGCTCGCGAGACAAGTGTACTCCATCACGATTGTACAGGTAATCGTTGCCATAGAATGGTTGCCAGTTATCAATGAATGCTCAACCATTGCTTGCACAATGTTTTTCGAGTC
>NW_024748502.1:7500228-7502728 GCF_018991925.1 Homarus americanus | reverse complement strand
GGCTCCTAAGGATTTGTTCCAGCCCTTTCAGTTTCCTAGTTTTGTGTCCATGTCCGAGGCTAGTCCTGTTGTCCCTGTGAGTATTTTGAGGGATATTGGTGCTTCACTCAATATTCTGTTGAAAAGTGCTCTTCCATCAGTGAAAGAGGCTTATACTGGTGAGCATTTTGTGTTGCGGGGCGTTAGTGGAACCACTTGCGTTCCTTCGTGTAAATTGTATCATCGGACGGACCTTTTGTCTCCACCAGTTGCAGTAGGGGTTCGGGAGGTTTGCCAGTGGGGGAGTAACGCTCCTCTTGGGGAATGATATAGCTGGTAGCCTTGTTGTTCCTGATCCATTTGTGCGCTCTACACCTTTGAGTAGTGACCCTGCTGCAGACCTTGTGAGTAAGTGTGTTGGGTTATTCCCTTCTTGTGCTATAACCCGTAGTCAAGCTAAAATGGTGACGTATGGGACAGATATGAGTGATCAAGGTGATGTTCTGCCTGATCATGATTTGAATGGACTGTTTGATGTTAAGCCAGAGCGGCTAGATGCAGGTTTAGTAGATCAACCTGTGAGTGATGTGTCAAGTGATGTAAAGACAGTTTCTAAGGATCGTGTGAATGTCGATTTCAGTAGCCACCCTGTTACAAGAGAGATGTTGATTTCTACTCAAGAGTCTGACCAGTCGTTGGTTCCATTATTTGCTAGTGCCGTATCAGAACCAGAGAGCCATAATTAATCTGTGTGTTATTATATTAAATATAATGTCCTTTTGAGGAAATTCCGGCCGACTGATGTGCCTGCCGACGAATCGTGGTCGGAATTACACCAAATGACCACATTGGAGGACATCTATGTATAAAGAAGACCACTGATAAATTTTTGGGGTATTTCTATTGGTCTGTTGTTTCCTCAGACGTAGCAGATTTTTGCCGTACATGTCAAGTATGTCAGTTAGCTGGTAAGCCAAATTAAGTGTTGTCACCTGCACCTTTAAAACATATACCTGTTGTTAATGAACCATTTGCAAAGGTAATCATTGATTGTGTGGGCCCTCTTCCTAAAACAAAATGTGGTAAAGAATATTTGTTAACCGTAATATGTGCTTCCACTAGATATCCGGAAGCTATACCTGTGCGACGCATTACAGCCAGTATTATAATTCCTGCCCTCATTAAGTTCTTTACACAGTTTGGTCTCCCCCGCATTGTTCAGTCAAACCAAAGATCCAACTTCACCCCAAAAGTATTTAAGAAGGTTATGTGTACGCTAGGCATCAAACATTATTTTGCTTCAGGTTGCCACCCTGAGAGCCAAGGTGCTCTTGAGAGATTCTTCCAAACTCTCAAGAGCATGATGACCAAGTATTGTGTTGAATCAGGTATAATGATTGGGATATAGGAATTCCATATCTATTGTTTGCTATCAGATGTACTAAACATTCTAGTTTGGGATTCTTACCAAGTGAACTGATATTTGGCCGGGGTATCCGTAGTCCCTTGAAACTATTGCATGAGAGTTGGGTAGAAGAATATGAATCAGGTACTGTAAATGAGTATGTGGGTAACTTGAAGGAAAGGTTGGACCATGTACAGGAATTTGCAAGGTGTAATATGAAGGAAGCCCAAGAGAAAATGAAAAGTCAATTTGACAAAACTGCAGAAGATAGAAAATTTAATGTTGGAGATAATGTGCTTTTGTTCTTGCCCATTAGGAAGTTTCCCCTACAAGCTAAGTATCAGGGTCCCTTTGAAGTTTTGAGTAAAGTAGATGTTATCTATGTCATAGCAACGCCTGGACGTAGGAAGACTAAAAGACTAGTACATGTAAACCTGTTGAAACCCTATTGTGTTAGACATGATAAGGTGGTGTGCATTACTGTGACATGTGATGAAGTGGAGGAGGATGAGTTACCTAAGCATGACTTTGGGAGTTGAAAGCTTATATCAAACTGAACAATCCTGATGTGTTAAGTGATCCTTCTTCTAAACTTTGCCATCTACTACAGGACCAGAGGAGCGATGTAATGTGTCTCCTACAGGAGTTCCAGCCCATCTTTGGTGATGTGCCGCAGCCCCAGTGAAACAAACACCCGACCGCATGTCTCCCCATAAAATCGGCATTCTCAATGACGAGGTGCAGTTCTTGATTGACAATAACTTGGCTGAACCTAGTGACAGTGAGTGGGCATTCCCTTGTATTCTGGTCCCGAAGTCACTTGGTACTATGAGAATGTGTACTGATTACAAAAAAGTAAACTCCCTCACAAAGGCAGACAGTTTTCCCCTCCCCCATATTGATGATATAATTGATGCAGCGGGTTATGCAAAGTACATTACAAAGATTGACTTGCTGAAGCGGTATTATCAGGTACCCTTGTCAGAGCGGGCGAGATGCATATTGGCATTTGTTACCCCTTATTGCTTGTATCAGTATACTTTTATGCCATTTGGTATGCGTAACATAACGTTTGGATGTTGTCAGGGCATATCTTGACGATGTAGTTGTGTTCTC
>NW_024748502.1:7484881-7500129 GCF_018991925.1 Homarus americanus | reverse complement strand
CATATTGAGTCATTTCGTTGTCTGTCCAGTCGTCTTAATAATGCTCAGCTCACTGTTAACCTCGTTAAGAGTGAGTTTGGACATGCCAAACTAGTATTTTTAGGCAGTGGGGGCCAGGGAGGGACTGCAAGCCTCACCGAGTCCCACCAAACAATAAGCATGGAAAGCAGAATAAAGTATTTGCCTCGTCACAACCACAGAGCCATTCACATTTCTGATAAACACTGATGTTAAACTGGCGTGTATATTCTTGGTTCCTGCTTTGTACTGTTCTGAAATTCCATGCTTATTGTTTGGTGGGGACTCGGTGTGAGGCTTGCAGTCCCTCCATTTTATTTTTCACGAGCCGCCACTGTTTTTAGGACATGAAATTGGCTATGGGACAGTGGCCCCAGTCCAGGCTAAAGTTGAGGCCATTGATACCTTGCCCATGCCCACAAACCGTAAGGCAGTCCAACGCTTTGTTGGCATGGTAGGGTATTATAGGAGATTTTGCCCTAACTCTTCTGATGTTGCTAGACCATGAACTGATTTAGTTAGTCCTAAAAGGGATTTTGTGTGGACGGAAGGTTGTCAAGAAGCATTTGAGAAAATTAAGAGAATTTTGATGTCTAAACCAGTATTAAGGAGACCAAACTTTGACAAGCCATTTGTTGTACAAGTAGATGCGAGTGGTGTAGCGGCTGGGGCAGTTTTATTGCAAGAGGGAAATAATGATGTTTTGCGCCCTGTATGTTACATATCTACTAAATTTTAGCCTCGTCAAAGAAATTACTCTACCATTGAGAAAGAAGCAGCTGCAGTGTTAATGGCGCAAGCTAAATTTGATATACCTTGTAAACAGCAACCAAAAAATAATTTTATATAGAGACCACAATCCCTTGCAATTTGTTACTTGCATGAAGAACAAAAACCAATGTTTAACTCGCTGGGGATTGGCCCTTCAACCATATAATATTGAAATTAGATATGTCAAGGGTAAAGATAACATTATTGTTGATACCATGTCTAGGCCATATCAGGCAGATCTGATAAGTGTGCATTGCCAATGTAAAACCCTACAGGTTCTATTTTAAGGGGGGGGTTGTTCTGCATGGCGTCTGTACAGTGGTGCATTGCGTTGTGCATAGTGAAATAGCTTTAGGCACGTTACCCTCAACTTACTCAAATAAAATATTTTTGAGTAATTATGTGTGAGCAGGACTGGTACTTGATACATAATTTTTTCTTTATGTATGTAGGTATTTTTGCAGCTTAATGTGGGAGTTGATCAATATTAGTGTTAGGTTTGTAGTTCCTTGGAGTATGGAGCTATATCAGTCATTGGATGGCCTTGGAAGTAGGAGGACGTCTCAGTTTGTCAGTGGCGGATAGCTTTTCAAATAGGGTTTAGTTGAGTATTATAATCAGTGCTGCTCTATTAATATTCATGGTGTGTAAAGTGCAATCAATTATTGTGTTGTAAGGTGGTATATTGTTTATACATGGTGCCAATAGTAGTTGGTTATTAAGGATCATGTTTATTTCTTATTCTCTTATTATGGTAAACTTTTGTTATTAAATTCTATTGAAATCTTTTGTAATGCATATAATTCCAAGCCTTCACTCCCGAAGTGTAAGAGAGGGCTATGATTGAACCCATGACTAAGGTGTGCTGAGTTGCCAATTTGTTTTTTTGTTGTGCTCTATATATATATATATATAAATATATATATATATATATATATATATATATATATATATATATATATATATATATATATATATATATATATATATATATATATATATATATATATATATATGCTGATAACCACAAGGAAAGAAGAAAACACTTCGTGTTTTCTTCTTTCCTTGTGGTTATCAGCATATACCTAGATCACGTGCATCTACAGTGATTTACTTGCATATATATATATATATATATATATATATATATTTCATTAGCCCAATAAAGCACGTGGACTTCTACATACAATCAACACCTCAACCCGCCAGGATTCGAACACACGGCCCACAATCCTATGACTGTGACCGGGGAACGCTAACCGCTGGACCACCAGGATACTAAAATCAGTCCTAGACTTTGTTATATTTCACACAAACCCTGTTGAACGAGCTTATGGCGCCGTGAACCTCTAATGGGGACCACCCGTATCACGTAGGTGGTCAGAGTAACGTTTTACCAAATCCGGCTTCGAAACACGAGGATCCATATATATTTCAATAGCCCAATAAAGCAAGCGGACTTCTACATACAATCAACACCTCAACCCGCCAGGATTCGAACCCACGGGCCACAATCCTATGACTGTGACCGGGGAACGCTAACCGCTGGACCACCAGGATACTAAAAGCAGTCCTAGACTTTGTTATATTTCACACAAAGCCTGTTCAACGAGCTTATGGCGCCGTGAACCTCTAATGGGGACCACCCGTATCACGTAGGTGGTCAGAGTAACGTGTTACCAAATCCGGCTTTGAAACACGAGGATCCATATATATTTCATTAGCCCAATAAAGCACGCGGACTTCTACATACAATCAACACATCAACCCGCCAGGATTCGAACCCACGGCCCACAATCCTATGACTGTGACCGGGGAACGCTAACCGCTGGACCACCAGGATACTAAAAGCAGTCCTAGACTTTGTTATATTTCACACAAAGCCTGTTCAACGAGCTTATGGCGCCGTGAACCTCTAATGGGGACCACCCGTATCACTTAGGTGGTCAGAGTAACGTTTTACCAAATCCGGCTTCGAAACACGAGGATCCATATATATTTCATTAGCCCAATAAAGCACGCGGACTTCTACATACAATCAACACCTCAACCCGCCAGGATTCGAACCCACAGCCCACAATCCTATGACTGTGACCGGGGAACGCTAACCGCTGGACCACCAGGATACTAAAAGCAGTCCTAGACTTTGTTATATTTCACACAATGCCTGTTCAACGAGCTTATGGCGCCGTGAACCTCTAATGGGGACCACCCGTATCACGTAGGTGGTCAGAGTAACGTTTTACCAAATCCTGCTTGGAAACACGAGGAGTATTATATAAATGGGTTCTTTACATTTGATTTATATTCAAATTCATCTCAAATTCATCCTCTGTAAGTTTCCACTAACTATGAGGAGGTCATGATCAGAACACGTGAATGGAAGATTCCTTGGCTCATTTGACTGTAGGTCAGCAATTGTGTGGGCGCGGATAAGCCGGCGCCCATTGTCAGTCTCACTCACAACCTAATATCGAACGGACGTTGATTCACGTCTATTTACATAGACGCCGTCCCTTTCTCACCACACTCATAAATAGTGGAACTTACAGTTGATCTACACTCAGGAATTATATACATAATACTTTTTAATAAAACAAGAAACTTCAATTTGGTTTCGTTACTAAAGCCCAATATATTATATGTGTACCAACCTGGTAAACTTGGATTTAACCGACCGGATCATATAAGGTGGCAGCTCGTGTGAGTACGATTACGACATATCAGTCCACTTACCAAAAAAAGTCAGTGTTTTGTGAAAACAAGAAAAACAAAAAACAGTAACGTGTTATATAAGGAATCCGAGTGTTGAGACTATATCCCGTATTGAGACGATATTTCGTGAGTGCTTCTCATTCTGTCGCCAAGAAGAGGTGCAGAATTATTAAAAATAACCGCAACTGAGTTATTAAATCATACAGCCTGGTGAAATCCCTGTTAGTAACAAGGGTGGCCCCCAAGAAAGCATAGTGTCAGCGATATACCAATGTGTGGTCTACAGTGCAGTGTTGCAAACATTCTCATAAACTTTACTAACGAGCAGACATTTCACAAGTGGCTGGACGGTTGTGTGGTTTCGCGAGCGTTGATTGCAGTATTTCCGGTGTCATCAGACAGTTCTCCATATATATGAGACTGCAGAAGTTTGGCACACGGCAGAGGTGACATCGTATCAGCGGCAGAAGGAACCTGATTCGTCTTAGGTCAGCGGCATCTGTTCTACTGTGGAGGTATCCCCCTGCAGTGAAGTGGACTCACCCGACGTCGTGATTGCAGCACGTCATTCTCTTTGCTAGGGCAAGTGGCCGGAGGTGCGCGCGCAGGGACGATTGAGGAGGCAACCGCCTACACTCACCCCACCACAGATAGCAGCTGGACGGATCGCGTTTTCTATACAGACGCCATAACTCCTGTATTAGGTATTTCAAAAGTATACATAGTTTATACACACATTAACACGTTCGAGACATAACTCCACATCGATAGGATATCGGATAGGGTATGTCATTGAAATAAGTGTCTTTCGTATATTCGTGTGTACTGACGTAATATAATTTGCAGTAGTTATTTCTTATCTGTTCAATCATTGATATTTTAATTATTTTAACTATAATTTTTATAATTTCCTGTACATGAGAGGCAAGTGTTTTGCTTTTGCCATTAATTATTGTCTGGCTCAATTGAAACTTATTGGATAAATTTTCAAAGTTTCCAATGTCTAAATCTGAAGACCTTACTCACCTAACACAAGTATTTGCCTGCAGTTTTGAAGAGTACCCTCCAGTACCCGAATGAGGAATTCACCAAAGCAACTGTCGAATTACCTGACGTGTACACGGGCACTGATGTTTTATGTCTCCTGGAAACGTGCAAGGTAAAAGGGTTGTCTTGGGAGTAGACGTTAAGCACGATACGCCCTGGTGGTTTGACAGACGTACTAGTTCTGAATAGAACAGGCGTTCAGCGTATATTAAAGAAAGGATGGACGAGGGGCACAATTATGATGTGGTACATCTCGACTTTAGCAAAGCCTTCGACAGAGTCCCCCACGAAAGACTAATTAGAAAGGTAGAAGCTCATGGCATCAAAGGTGACATCCTTAAATGGATATATATATGTATATATATGCAAGTAAATCACTGTAGGTGTGCATGATCTAGGTATATGCTGATAACCACAAGGAAAGAAGAAAACACGAAGTTCCCAAGCGCTTTCGTGTAATTACACGAAAGCGTTTGGGAATTTCGTGTTTTCTTCTTTCCTTGTGGTTATCAGCATATATATATATATATATATATATATATATATATATATATATATATATTTCTTCATTTTGACGTGGACTTTGAACATATAATAACGACCTCACCAGCAGAATGATCCCCGACTTACTGGTGTGACTAGAAGCTACCGCTGGGGACAGTGACAGCAGTTCTAGACTCTGTATATTCACACAAAGCCTGTTCATCGAGCTGATGGCGCCGTTTCATACCAGTTGGATTCGGTAAAATGCTACTGACACCACATAAGAGGCACGGGCAGTTTCCCAATGAGGTTCACGGCGCCATCAGCTCGATGAACAGGCTTTGTGTGAAATATAACAGAGTCTAGAACTGCTTTTAAATGCTGACACCATAAGAGCCGGCGTTAATGAGGTTCACGCATCAGCTCGATGAACAGGTTTGTGTGAAATATCAGGTCTAGACTGCTTTAGTGTCCTTGTGGAGCCGTAAGCTGCCCTAGTCACACCCAGTAGGTCGAGGGTTCGATTCCTTGCTGGTGAGGTCGTTAATTATATGTTTAAAGTCCGCGTGTTATATGGACTAAAAATGAAGTATATATGTACCTCGCGTTTCATACCAGCTGGATTCGGTAAAATGCTACTGACACCACATAAGAGGCACGGGCAGTTTCCCAATGAGGTTCACGGCGCCATCAGCTCGATGAACAGGCTTTGTGTGAAATATAACAGAGTCTAGAACTGCTTTTAGTGTCCTTGTGGCCTAGCCGGTAAGCGTTCCCTAGTCCTACCCAGTAGGTCGAGGGTTCGATTCCCTGCTGGTGAGGTCGTTGATTATATGTTCAAAGTCCGCGTGTTATATGGACTAAAAATGAAGTATATATATGTACCTAGCGTTTCATACCAGCTGGATTCGGTAAAATGCTACTGACACCACATAAGAGGCACGGGCAGTTTCCCAATGAGGTTCACGGCGCCATCAGCTCGATGAACAGGCTTTGTGTGAAATATAACAGAGTCTAGAACTGCTTTTAGTGTCCTTGTGGCCTAGCCGGTAAGCGTTCCCTGGTCACACCCAGTAGGTCGAGGGTTCGATTCCTTGCTGGTGAGGTCGTTGATTATATGTTCAAAGTCCGAGTGTTATATGGACTAAAAATGAAGTATATATATGTACCTCGCGTTTCATACCAGCTGGATTCGGTAAAATGCTGCTGACACCACATAAGAGGCACGGGCAGTTTCCCAATGAGGTTCACGGCGCCATCAGCTCGATGAACAGGCTTTGTGTGAAATATAACAGAGTCTAGAACTGCTTTTAGTGTCCTTGTGGCCTAGCCGGTAAGCATTCCCTAGTCACACCCAGTAGGTCGAGGGTTCGATTCCTTGCTGGTGAGGTCGTTGATTATATATATATATATATATATATATATATATATATATATATATATATATATATATATATATATATATATGTGTGTGTGTAACTGGTAAAAGGGGAATTATTCTCACTTGACTTGGGGTTTATTATTATTAGATGGTAATGTAGTGGAAGCAGCCCTTGGAGAAAAAACCCGAACCAGCACAAACACGCATAAATTACTAGAAAAATGAATTTTCCATGACCCGTGGAAGGAAAGCACCTGTGATTGTGGTGAATGAGACGCACTGTAAAATTTAGACACTTCTATTCCCTCCAACACTACAGACACAATTAATAATGGTACACCAACATATGCGCACCTCTTAACCTGGCTTAAAACACTACTCTGGGGAATAAAAGTATACATGATATTTAAATTATTATAAACTTAGAAAATGGCTCTTTAGAAAAACAATAAATTCAAAGTATTAAGAAATGTTGCTAGCGCACATGAACAGGCCTTAAGGGCTTTCAACAAAATAATATCAATCACTGAGAAAATGGTATAAAAAATAAGAAATTATTAACTCAACCATGAATAGGCCTTAAGGGCACTCAATAAAATAATGTTACACCAATAGATGCATACCTCTTAACCTGGCTTAAGACACTACACTGGGGAACAAAAGTTATACATGATATTGAAATTATAAAGAAATATTAAATGCATTAAAGGAAAACTAAATCACAGTATCACTTACAACAGAAAGGAGGAACCTCATCTGAAAACAGTTCCCTCGTTATTTGACACCAATTCGTGGCACATAAGCATTAAAAAACAATACTAACAAAAATATTTAAGAAATATTAACTACACACAGCAAGACAATAACAGTCACTGAAAATAATATTATCACTATATGAAGAAGTTATTGACTCCACCAATACCCGTGAAAACATGGTCCTTAACCTCACACATAGGTTCCTCATGCACCAGTATTTTCTTAAGGCACAAACAATCCCTTCACAACCTTGGAAAATGTTCCTCTAACTACCCACTAGACTTTTGATCTCAGTGTGTGATCATTCATTCACTCAGCTAGCCTCATTTTACACTCAGTTCATCCATGAAACGGAAGGGAGTGAGCAAATCCGACCTTGTACAGTTCAAGGGAGCTCTAGCTTCCCATTAGTAAAAGATGTTCACTAAACTGCCTTTAGATTTGTAGTATTGTGAGCCGAGGTGGCGATCTGGTGACCCCAAACGATTGTCAAACGGGGACAGACGATGGTCCCACGTCGTTAGTTGTACACCCAGACAGCTGGTTTCACTCCAACCTTCACTGCTCACTCAACCGCGTGGTCTCAACTCAGATGAGTGGACGCGTTCAGATTGTGTGGACGTTCTTACCATGTGGGCTCTACAGAATCCCTGCAATATACCCTCTGTTAGCTATTGTCTTACATCACCGTCACTCACTCATTGTTTGTTCCTACCGCCCTATCTAGCTCTTTCTGAGATTGAATAAAACTCACTTGTTAATACTGATGTTAATTGAACGAAGGAAACCAGTTCACGTGGTCTTCTCCCTGGGCACAAAGCAATATAATGAGACAAATCTCACAAGAAGAGAATTACATAAATAAGTAAGAATAGAGAGTAGGAATGTAAAGATAGGAAACTTGGTAGCGTGGCCTGGATGTTATTTACTCAGCGTCAATACGCTTATCTTATCTCGTATGTCAATACACATATATCACTTCTTAAAGGGACAACTTGTTAAACACCTCTTCGATACAACTATTTATTAATTCACTCAATGACATGGGCACATTAATATCACTATTATATCGGGGTACTAACACATTATGACAAGACTCACGTGTACCCTGACGTAGGCCCAGTGAGTGCTGGCTGGGCTGCCTCCTATGGGAGAATCTGCTCAGCTGGCGATGCCGTGGTCTGGTCGGGAAGTCTCCCTCCCGACCTGGGGAGGGGACGTGCAGAACACTGCTTAGTGAACCGAGTGACGACCCGAACGGGAGGGAGATGACAGCAACCAGAATGAGAATCAGTATGACCAGAATGATCGTGGACGGGACTGCAGGGCCTTTATATGGGGGAGGAACAGCCGGCGTTTTGACCTCTGCCAATTAACACTAAACTGGTTTGATCTGGATAGCTGTATCCAGGTGTGGTCCTAGCCAGGTGTCTTGGTTAGGTGTGGTTGTAGGTCACCCGGCTCACGTCATTAGCGGGCGAGGTCAAGTCCCTTGGGTCGACCTGAGGTGTGTCAACCCGGAATGTGGTGGTACCACGAGGTCTGTAGTGTACTTGCTGTTATACGCGGCATAATTCTGGGCTGTAAGGTTTGGTCTGACAATCAATCATTACACCTCCCGCCAAGACCAAAGCTTCATCACAGAGACTGATGCCACATATAGACAGCAACATCACGTGTGGTATCAAAGATAATCCCTGGGGCGATAACATAGTCTCACATTTACAAACAACAATCTCATAGGTGTATGTTTTTCTACTGGTTTGATCTGACAAAGCTCACTATACCTCCTGCCAAGATCAAAGCTTCTATGCCAGGAGAAAAAGGAAACATAGCAAGTGAACATAGAATGAAAAAATCCTTCATATGTAGCATAGTGTCCGAGGCAAACTTGCAAATCACATTCTACAAACAATAACAGGTGTTACATTTCCGTATCAGCCCATGTCAAAATAATAATTCATCTTAGTCAGTAATATAGCTACAACATCGTGTTTCATAGTCCAAAACATTGATCAGATGAACTCATAGAAAAAATTGAGACTAAAAAAAGACATTCTTCCCCCTCCTCCACTCACCCTCCTCCCTCACCCTCCTCCACTCCCTCACCTCCACTCCCCTACTTCCCTCACCTCCCCTACCTCCTCCACCCACCTCCACTCCCCCACCTCCCTCCCCCTCCCTTACCCTCCTCCTCACCCCTCCTCCCTCACCCCTCCTCCACTCACCCTCCTCCCTCACCTCCTCCACTCACCCTCCCTCCCACTCACCCTCCTCCCTCCCCTACCTCCAGTCCCCTACCTCCTCCCCTACCTCCACTCCCCTACCTCCACTCCCCTCCATCCCTCCACCTCCCTCCCCTCCCTACCTCCCTCCCCCTCCCTCCCCCTCCCACCCCACCCTCCTTGTAATAGGCCCCTGTCTCATCAACAGAACATGTTATATAAATGGGTCATCCATCTGATATTATATTCAGATTCACCACCCTGTAACTTTCCACTGTCTATGAGTAAGACATGAGATTGACACGTGAGCGGGCAACTTACCCAAGAGGGCGAGACCCATAGCTCCAGCATTTCTGTAAGCACGCACTGCGATGCTAAGCTTCAGTAGCTCACCACAACTCATATCGTAAGGACGTGACCTAACGTATATCATACAAACGTCCCTTTCTCATTCCTCCTAGACAGTGAGACTTACGGTGATATACACTCAGGAATTATATATACAACCTTTATAATAAAACAAAGGAACTACCGTTTGGGTTTCGTTACTTAAAACCCAAATATAAATATGTGTGAACGGACTGGTTAATGGACAAGCAGCCGATTCATCCTCCACTCACCCTCCTCCATTCCCTCCTCCACTCCCCTACATCCAGTCCCCTTACCTCCCACTCCCCTACCTCCACTCCCCTCACCTCCACTCATCCTCCTCCACTCCCCTCACCTCCACTCATCCTCCTCCACTCACCCCTCCTCCCTCACCCTCCTCCCTCACCCCTCCTCCACTCCCTCCCTCCTCCTCACCCCTCCTCCCTCCACCCTCCTCCCTCACCCCTCCTCCCTCCCCTACCTCCACTTCCCCACCTCCTCCCCCACCTCCCTCCCCCACCTCCACTCACCTCCTCCCACTCCTCCTCCCCTCCCCCCCTCCCTCCCCACCTCCTCCCCCACCTCCTCCTCCACCTCCCTCACCCTCCCCCACTCCCCACCTCCCACTCACCCTCCTCTCTCCCCTACTCCCCACTCCCCTACCTCCCTCCCCCCTCCCTCACCCCTCCTCCCTCCCCCCCTCCCGCTCCCCCCTCCCTCCCCCCACTTCCACTCCTTCCCTCCCCACTTCCCACTCACCCTTCCACTCCCCTACCTCCCTCCCTCCACCTCCCTCCCCTCCTCCCTCCCTCACCCTCCTCCCCTCACCCCTCCTCCCTCACCCCTCCCCTCCCCACTCCCCCTCCCCTCCCTCCCCCTCCCTCCACTCACCCCCTCCCCACTCCCCCTCCTCCCTCCCTACCTCCTCCCTACCTCCCTCCTCTACCTCCTCCCCACCTCCACTCATCCTCCTCCCTCCTCCTCCACTCACCCTCCTCCACTCACCCCTCCTCCACTCACCCTCCCTCCCCTCCACTCCCCCACCTCCTCCCCACCTCCCTCACCCCCTCCTCCACTCACCCTCCTCCCTCACCCCTCCCTCCACTCACCCTCCTCCCTCCCCCTCCTCCACTCCCCTACCTCCACTCCCCTACCTCCACCCCTACCTCCCCTCCCCCCACCTCCCTCCCCCACCTCCTCACCCTCCCACCCTCCCCCACCTCCCTCTCCCCTCCTCTCTCCCCACCCCCTCCCCTCCCCCCACCTCCCCTCACCTCCTCCCTCCCCCCACTCCCCATCCTCCCCCCCCCTTCCCTCCCCACTTCCACTCCCCCCACCTCCCCTCCCCACCTCCTCCCCCCCCCCCACCTCCCTCCCCCACCTCCCTCCCCCACCTCCCCCGACGGAGGCCGCAGTTCTAAAACCAGGACTGCTGCGTTCCTCGACCGACTGGGAGTCCGGCAGGTGTTGTCACCGTCCCATTACCCGGTCCAACAGCCACGCCGAGCTGTTGTCAAATCCCTGAAGCACCTTATCCTCAAAGTGGCCACTTCTGGAAATATCGACTGCGAGGCCTTCGACCGGGGTCTCTTCGAACTCCGCAACAACCCAGCTACACGGACACTCCCCTGCCCAGGTCTTGTATGAACGCCCCTTCGTTCTTGTATCCTGCTCACCTCAGTCCTTCTCCAAGGGTGGCGGGTCGACAGAGATTGTGATCGCCGAGCCGCCGAACGCGTTCGTGACGTCATCGCCCTCTAGTACGACCACGCCCGTTCTCTCGTCAAGTTAGTGTCGGCACCCAAGTCCGTGTTCAGGACCTTACCTCCCTACGTTGGGACAAAGTGGGCGTAGTCATGGGTCTCGGTAGGTCACGCGACTACCAGGTGCGGTCACCCAGTGGTCGTGTGTGGTGAGAACCGCCGTTCTCCGCCCGTAACAACGCCTTCTGCTGACCCCGTCACCAGGGTTGAGTCCTGTGTCCTCCCCAGTGATCAAGTCCCTCGACGCTCTGAACGGATCCAAAAGAAAGGTTCGCTCAAGACTTTGCCATGAGCGTATGGGGGTATGTTTATTATGTATGTTGTATGTATATTATGTATGGATTCCATTTATATATACTACTTATTTAGCCTAAGCCAGCAGCATGTGGCAATGCATTTGTTATGTCCCACAAGTTTAGATAATGTGCCTGGCGACAGCTGACATGTCGCCTGAGGGGCTCGTTGTTGACAGTAGGGGTGCCGTCTTGTTTGTATTGTAGTGGGCTCCTCCCTTACACACGCTGTTTGTCGCCGACCCCGCGAATTCCCCAGCGTATGCCTCGTGGTCTGGGTCAACCAGCGCCGCCTTCCGACGGAGGTCAACAAGCCACGCCTACCTCCGCTATATAGACCTGACCTCGTGGAGCCCACTCCCCTATCCCTCTATCACTCCCCCACCTCCTCCCCATCACCGTCCTCCACTCCCCTCACCCCCTCCCCTCCACCACCCCCCTCCACCCCCTCCCCCCTGCACCCCTCACCTGCCCCTCCCACCTCCTCCTCCCACCTCCACTCTCCCACCTCCCTCCCCCACCTCCCCCTCCTCCTCCCCCTCCACCTCCCCTCCTCTCCCCTCCCCTCCTCCCCCCCCTCCCTCCCCCCCTCACACCTCCCTCACCCCTCCTCCCTCCACTCCCTCCCCACCTCCACTCCCCACCTCCACCTCCCCCACTCCCCTCCCACTCACCCTCCTCCTCTCACCCTCCTCCACTCCCGTACCTCCACTCCCCTACCTCCACTCCCCTACCTCCACTCCCCTACCTCTACTCCCCTACCTCCACTCCCCTACTTGCACTCTCCCACCTCCACTCCCCCACCTCCACCGACGGAGGGCTGCAGTTCACAAGCCGGGACTTTGCTGCGTTCCTCGAGCGACGGGGAGTCCGGCAGGTGTTGTCACCATCCTATTACCTGCAGTCCAACGGCCACGCCGAGGCTGTTGTCAAATCCCTGAAGCACCTCATCCTCAAAGTGGCCACTTCTGGGAATATCGACTGCGAGTTCTTCGACCGGGGTTTCTTCGAACTCCGCAACAACCCAGCTACACCGGATGCTCCCCTGTCCAGGTCTTGTATGGACGCCCCCTTCGTTCTTGTGTCCCTGCTCTCCCTCAGTCCTTCTCCAAGGAGTGGCAGGTTAAGACAGAGGATTGCTGCCGAACGCGTTCGTGACGTCGTCGCCCGCTAATACGACCACGCCTGTTCTCTCCCCAAGTTGAGTGTCGGCACCCAAGTCCGTGTTCAGGACCTTACCTCCCTACGTTGGGACAAAGTGGGCGTAGTCATGGGTCTCGGTAGGTCACGGGACTACCAGGTTCGGTTACCCAGTGGTCGCGTGTGGTGGAGGAACCGCCGTTTTCTCCGCCCCGTAACAAAGCCTTCTGCTGACCCCGTCACCAGTGTTGAGTCCTGTGTCCTCCCCAGTGATCAAGTCCCTGGACGCTCAGAACGGATCCAAAAGAAAAGGTCCGCTCAAGACTTTGCTATGAGCATATAGGGTGGGGGTAGGGGGGTGTATGCTTATTATGTATGTTGTATATATATTATGTATGTATTCCATTTATATATACTACTTATTTAGCCTAGCCAGCAGCATGTGGCAATGCATTTGTTATGTCCCACACGCTTAGATAATGTGCCTGGCGACATATGGAAGCTGCTACATGTCGCCTGAGGGCTCAGTTGTTGACAGAGTAGGGAATGCCGTCTTGTTTGTATTGTAGTGGGCTCCTCCCCTACAAACGCTGTTTGTCGCCGAGTAGCCGACCCCGCGAATTCCCCAGCATATGCCTCGTGGTCTAGGTCAAAACCCTGGGCATGCACCTGCTCTCTGTCACGCACTGTTGGCAAGTACCGTATATCTCGGCCTATAAGGCGTTGGGGTGCATAAGACGGCCCCCCCCAAATTTCCATTTAAAAAGTAGCTTTTGAGCTCTATTCGCTGTATAAGACCAGTACCCCAAATGTGACACGTACCCACTGACTCAGTAGTCCTTTACCAACCATCCTTGGTTTTTTAAAATAAGGCCAATTCACTTCAAGTAATGTCATCAAATGTTACCCGCTGGCGTAGTGTAAACACTAGTGACGTCACTGAAGCGTCTGCTATTTACCGGTAACTGGAACTAATGTCCAACCCCCTCCCCTGAACCACTTCTCCCCACCGGAGTATCAACAGGTTCTCGCCAGAAGTTACAATTTCATTTGGGAAAGGAATGGAACCAGTGTTAAACAGAGGTGAATATTGGTGAACAGTGCTTGAGTCAGTGAGAACAACTCAACAGTAAAAGTCGTATTCAAGTTATCCTTCACACAGTGAGGTCCCAGGTACCCAGTGATAACGGCCCGTGAGACCCAACAACCGGCGATGTGTTAATCCGTCTACGATAGGAAGGCCTGGGGCCACACCTCACTCATTTAACACCATCTGTGAGGGAATTACTACACCACGTCAAGTCCCTCATAACACCATCTGTGAGGGAATTCGTACACCACGTGATGCCCCTCATAACACCATCTGTGAGGGAGTTACTACACCATGTGAGGCCCCTCGTAACACCATCTATGAGGGAACTACTACACCACGTGAGGCCCCTCATAACACCATCTGTGAGGGAATTACTACACGTGAGGCCCCTCATAACACCATCTGTGAGGGAATTACTACACCACATCAGGTCCCTCCTAACACCATCTGGGAGAGAGTTACTACACTACGTGTTTGCTGTTCAACACCTACATTAATCTGAATGTTCACTGTATGTTCCTTTACCTTTCTCTAATGAAGGCTTTTGTTAAACCACCAATGTATGTAATAAGTCATTTATGTCCAATGTATATTTTCAGCCTTTGGGCTGCAGAACTTTTTCAATAAACCGTTAATTATTATTATTATTATTATTATTACATACATACATACATACATACATACATACATACATACATACACACACACATACATACATACATACATACATACATACATACATACATACATACATACATACATACATACAGCCTTACTACACCGGGATCTATTCAGCAAAACATTCTAGTGATTAGTGAACGATTGATTACGGAGCAGTGTTCCTATAGTGCACTTAAGGAACTTTCTCAGCAAAGCATTCAAGTCATCAGTGCAATAAGTGATTATCATACAGTACTCGATAGTGCACCCCAAGGAAAAGTCAGACAGTGGGCACTTTATCGGTCACCTTTAAAGTGCCAGTGACAAGGACCACCGCGGTGTTTACATATATGGTGATAACTGTGTCGGCGACCCCAAGCACCAGGGACAAAGACCCACGGTCTTTACGACTGACAAATATTAACAGATGTCTACCAGTGTCAGTGGCCCTCAAAGTGCCGTCAGTGACAAACACTTCCGTCCGCCCACAACAGTTTTCAACAGATGGCCACCAATCCTCCTCGGCGACTCTGT
>NW_024748502.1:7439883-7484781 GCF_018991925.1 Homarus americanus | reverse complement strand
TAATGAGACTAGATTCTATAATGTTCCTACATGTCACTAAAAGCAGATAAAGCCAACACATAAATACTTTTCTCTCAGAACTAAATCTAATGTGCCTAACTATTTAATATATCCAGAATAATACACAAAAGCACTAAGAAATGACCTTGAAAACCCAAAAGTGGCGAGTAATTGGCATTGCAAAGTAATTAAAATTTTGTAAAAGCCATTTGAACACCAATAATCCAGATATCAAAATTTGGTTAACAGAGCCTTACGCAGCATGTTCAGGAGTACCTATACTGAAGATTGTGAACAAAATCTATTTTTTGACCTAAATGCCAAAAATTGGAAACACCTACCTTAGGATTTTTGGTCAAAAATACTTTTTCTCTCAGAACTAAAATATATTGTGCCTAATTACTTACAGCAAGTACATCCTGAATAATAATACACAAGGGCCAGAAATGACACTGAAAACCCAAAAGTGGCGAGTAATTAGCATTGCAAAGTAATTAAAATGACTAAAAGTCATTTGAACAACAATAATCCAACTTGGACAAAATTGGTTGGAATATGTCCAACTAGGTCCAAGTAGGTCGAAATAGGTCCAAAAAGTCCAATAAAACAAAACAAAATTAGGTTTGGTTAGGTTAGGTTAGGTAGGGTTTTGTCCCACTGGAATCATACCCTATTCTAGGGATGAATCAACCGTATTCTGAGGCGGAAACCTAACGTCCTCTTGGCAAGAATCCTACCCTTTCATGGGACGGAATCCTACCGTATTCTGAGGCGAAATCGTACCGTATTCTGAGGCGGAATCCAACCGTCTCCTGGAGCGGAATCTACGTATTCTGAGACGGAATCCTACCGTATGGGGCGGAATCCCTACCGTATTCTGGGGCGGAATCCTACCGTATTCCCGGGGCGGGATCTACTGTCTTCTGGGGCAGAATCCTACCTATTCTGGGACGGAATCCTACCGTCTTATGGGGCGGAATCCTACCGTATTCTGGGGCGGAATCCTACCGTATTCTGGGGCGGAATCCTACCGTCTCCTCTGGGCAGAATCCTTCCGTATTTTTGGTGCAATCGTACCCTATTCTGGAGCGGAATCCTACCGTCTTCTGGGGCAGAATCCTATCCTATTCTGGGACAGAATCCTACCGTATTCTGGGGCGGAATCCTACCGTATTCTGAGGAGGAATCCTACCGTCTCCTGGGCGGAATCCACCACTGCTCCTGGGGTCAGAATCCTACCGTAATTTAGGCGGAATCCTCATCTATTCTGGGGCGGAATCCTACCGTATTATTCCGGGAAGAATCCTACCATCTTCTGGGGCAGAATCCTACTGTCTTCAAGGGCGTAATCCTACCGTATTCTGAGGTGGAAACCTACCGTCTCCTGGAGCGTAATCCTACCCTATTCGGGGCGGAATCCTACCATTCTGGGCGGAATCCCACAGTCTTCTGTAGCAAGAATACTATCCTATTCAAGTTAAATCCTACCGTCTTCTGGGGCGGAATCCTACCGTATTCTGAGGCGGAATCCTACTGTATTCTGAGGCGGAATCCTACCGTCTCCTGGTGCGAGGCATCCAACCGTAATATGAGGCGGAATCCTACCGTATTCTGAAGCGGAATCCTACCGTTTCCTGGGGCAGAATCCTTCCGGATACAGCGAATCGTACCCTATTCTGGGGCGGAATCCTACCATATTCTGGGACGGAATCCTACCGTATTCTGGGACGGAATCCTACCGTATTCTGGGGCGGAATCTACTGTATTCTGAGGCGGAATCTACCGTATTCTGGTGCGGAATCCAACCGTATGAGGCGGAATCCTACCGTCTCCAGGGGCAGAATCCTACCATATTTTAGGCAGAATCCTACCCCTATTCTGGGGCGGAATCCAGCCATTTCAGAAAGGAATCCTACCGTCTTCTGGGGCAGAACCCACCCTATTCTGGGACGGAATCCTACCGTCTTCTGGGGCGGAATCCTGCGTATTCTGAGGGTGAAATCCATACCATCTCCTGGGGCAAGAATTTACTGCCCGTAATTTGGACGGAATCCTACCCTATTCTGGGCACACCTACCCTATTCTGGGGCAGAATCCTAACAACTTCTTAGGCAAAATCTACCCATATTCAGGGACATCCACAAATATTCTCAGGCCGAATCTACAGTATTTGAGGCGGAATCCTACCGCATTTTGAGCGAATCCTACCTTTTCCTGGAGCAGAATCACCACCATATTCTGAGGCGGAATCCTACCGTCTCCTTAGGCAGAATCCTACCGTATTTTAGGCGCAATCCTACCCAAAACCCACACCCGTATTCTGAGACGGAATCATACCACTCATGGAGCGGAATCCTACCGTATAAAATTAAAAAAAAGTAAAGAGAAAGTATTCTGGGCGAATCCTACAATATTCAGAGGCAGAATCCTACCCTATTCTGGGACGGAATCCCACCGTCTTCAAGAGCAGAGAATAATACCGTATTCTGAGGCAGTATCACCACCGTATTCTGAGGCGAAACCTACAGTCTCTTGGGGCAAGAATCCTACCATATTTGAAGGCGAAATCCTACCCTATTCTGCGCCAGAATCCTACCTAACCAAACCTATTTGGACCTAACCACAACAATAGAACATAAAATTAGAAAACAATAAAAAAATAAGGTTATCCATTAGATTGAAATAGATTTTCTTTGATTTTCAACGAAAACTGCCTGACTTGACTTCTCGTGACCAATCTATATTCACAAGATGTAAAAGTGATTCTTTGGAACACTAGAACCATCGAACCATAAATCATTACCTACCGTACTTTTAGGCGGAATCATACCTATTCTGGGAAGGAATCACACATTCTGGGGCCGGAATCTAACGTATTCTGAGGCGAAATCCTACCGTATTCTTAGGCGTAAAACCTTACCCGTCACCTGGGGCAGAACCCTACCGTATTTTAAGGAAAGGGAATCCTACCCTATTCTGGGGGCAGAATCCTACCATATTCTGGGGCGACATCCTACCGTCTTCACAGGGCACAATCGTACCCTATTCTGGGATAGGGCTCCTACTGTCGTGTGGGTGGGCCAGGGTTGGCCAGGGTTAGCCAGGGTGGGCCAGGGTTGGCAGGGGTGGGCCAAGGTGGGCCAGGAGTGGACCAGGTTGGGCCAGGTTGGGAAGAACCGCCAGGCCAGGGCGATGGTGGATCAATCTGATAATCTAATTAGCATTACCAAAAAGTAATTAACATTTTTCAAAAGCCATTTGAATTGAAAATAATCCAGATATCAAATTTTTGGTTAACAAATCCTTAGCTTAGCATGTTCAGAATTACCTATACTGAGATTATGACCAAAAATCTATTTTTGGACAAAATGACAAAAAATGTAGGGGACTTACTCTTTTACAGTATTTTTTGGCCAAAATACTTTTTCTCTCAAAACTAAAAATTTAATGTGCCCTAACTATTTAAATACATCAGAATAATACACAAGCATCCAAGAAATGACCTTGAAAACCCATAAGTGGCCGGTAATTAGCATTGCAAGGTAATTTAAATTTTTCTAAAAATCATTTGCAAGCAACAATCCAGATATCAGATGGGGAGCTTTTAGCAGCTGGTGGACGCCGGGGTCTGGTCGGAAATCTCCCTCCCGACCTGGGGAGGACGAAGCGTGACTCTGTGCCAGTGAGAACAGAATGACGACCCGAACGGGAGAGAGATGGGTCGGATGAGAATAATGAGGTGACCCGAATCAGAATGACAATGAGTCCGTGGACGGGACTGCAGGGCCTTTATATGGGGGAGAATCAGCCGGCGTTTTGACCTCTGCTAATTAACTACTAAACTGGTTTAGATCTGGACAGCTGTGTTTGCCCAGGTGCGTGGTCATGCCCGGGTGTGTCTTGGCCAGGTAAAGAGTTGTAGGTCATGTCACCCGCTAACTCAAGTTATTAGTAGGCGAGGTCAGGTCCTTGGGTCCTGACCCAGTGTGTATCAACCTGGCATGTTGGGGTACCACGAGGCCTATAGCACTCACTGTTATATGTGTTGTAACTCTCTGGGCTGTAGCTGTGGTCTGATAATTATCAATCATTTACACCTCCCACCAAGACCAAAGCTTCCATCACGGAGAACCTTGATTGACATATAGACAGTAATATCATAATGCAGTATCTAAGATAGTCCCTGAGGCGATAATACAGTCTCCCACATTTACAAACAATAATCTCATAGATGTATGGTTTTCTACTGGCTTAGTTTGATCTGACAAAGGCACCACTATACCTCACTTGAATCAAAGCTTCTATGCCGGGAGAAAAAAACACAGCACAATAGTGGTATAGAATGAGAAAATATCCTTCCTATCTAGCATTGTATCCGGGAACAAACTTGCAAATTACAATCTCCTTACAGGCCGTGTCAAAATAATAATTCGTCAGTCAGTAATATCTCTACAACATTGCTTTAGGTAGTACAAAACATTGATCAAATGAACTCACAGAAAAGTGACTATTAAAAACATTCTTTTGTAGCAAATATCAAAAAATCAGAGAAAATACTTAAAAATACACAAAAATGTTCCTACTTCACATATTAGGGTGTTATATCTTTATTTTCAACAACATCAGTACATTTGTTGGGTCCAGCATGGCTCAAGTCCTCCATCCAGCTGGTATCTGAAAATAGGGAATGCCGGCAGCACAACAGCGGTAGTGGTTGGTCCTTCTGATTATCCACCATGTATCGTCGACTTTCTTCTGATGTCAGCACAGCGTGTCTTCTATTTCTTTCTTCACATAGCACGTTTCTTCAATACACCACACTTTGTAGGTCTTGACACCACATCATCTGACTTCTTCTCACTTCCTCCTGGTTTCTATATTAGATGATTTTTCTGTTCATCTGTGCTTCTTTATACATCTTCATTTTCATATTCAGACGAATTTTCTGCTCATCTGCGTTTCTTTATACATCTTCATTTTCATATTCCAGACGAATTTTTCTGCTCATATCGTGTCTTTATACATCTTTTTTCATATTCCAGACGATTTTTCTGCTCATCTGCGTTTCTTTATACATCTTCATTTCATATTAGACGATTTTCTGTTCATCTGCCGTCGGCCCCTCCGGCCAGGATGAAGGCCGGTCCACTGCTTGGGCTGTCGTCTCCTTCGATGACTGTAAGGCAGGTTCGCGGACCAAGGCTCGCCTCCGTCGTGAGTGTCGGCGAGACCAAGACACGTCCTGTCTTACACCTTCCCACGGTGGTGAATCCTTCCTGGCTGGGCTCACCAGGGGTTCGTTTGTGTGGCACTGCATTCCACACTCCTTAACTTCCTAAAGTAGAAAAATATAAAATCTTCTTAATCCTAGACCAAGGAGGACTTGAAAGAAGCGTGGTGTGTGGTGAGTTCGTGCTGCCTTCATCAAGCTGCATTCATCCGCTGCTTTCATCATGCTGGTTCTTCTCTGCTCGTATGTACTGGTTGTCCGGCTGGCCATGGGTGGTACCGTGAGTGACATTTGATAGAGAAACAATCCTAAAGGGATGATGGATCAGTTGGAAGTGCATTACAAAAAAAGTTTACTTTGACGTTCGTCAATGTTTGCAACTATCATTTCCGTACGACAATGTTCTCATCAGGCTGGGTCGGGAGTTAACTATCACACTACATAATATCATTTATCTGCAGCGTCCAAAGAGTACATACAAATCATAATAGCATAAAATTACAAATAGCTCTGCATTCATGGCAATATTACTTTTATATTAACCATCATCATCCACACAGCTTACGGGACAAAAGACGGGGGATTAGTGTGGTCAAGCTAGGCGGGCGGGTCAGAAGGACGTGAGGTCACACCAGCGGGGTGCAGGCGAGGCGGCACTGGGCGAGGCGAGGCTGGCCAGGCCCAGCCAGGCCAGTGCGTTGCGGGTGAGGTGGGGAGGAGCCGAGGCGTGGTTGATCGGGCCAGGCCGAGGCTTTGTGTGAGGAGGGAGCACGGAGACGGAGGGGCAGGGCAGGGCGGGGCAGGGATGGGAGGAAGAAGGAGTAAGAGGTGAGGTGAGGTTAAGACAGGAGGAGGATGTAGGTTAAAAGACATGTTAAAATTATAACAGTTAGTACAATTTGTCTAACCTGGCCTTCAAAACAACATGACCAACAATCGCGATAGAATGCCACAGATAGCGGGTGACACTGGGAAATCGTTGCACTGACATATTTCTAGTAAAGTTATGAGACACTCTTGAGCTGCATTATGTGACCAGGTGCTATGGCTAACGCGGAGAACGCGGGTTTACTTTAAGTACACTGTTACCAATAACAAGGGACGAGGAGGGCGTGGGTTAACTTCATAGTTCGCTGCCACCAATATAATGAGACAGAACACAATGAGAGGAAGAATATAAATAAGTAAGAATAGAGTAGGAATGTAAAGATAGGAAACTTGGTAGCTGTCGCCGGATGTTATTTACTCCAGCGTCAATAAGCTTATCTTATCTCGCATGTCAATACACATATATTACCTTCTTGGACAACTTGTTAAAGACCTCTTGGATACAACTATTTATTAATTCACTCAATGACATGGACACATCACTATTATATCCAGGTACTAACACATTATGTTTTACGTTACTCGACACTGACTCTCAGACACACCTGAATGAATACACTTCCCAGTAGGTAACTCACCCTAGGACGTTCTGACCAACACCGTGTTGCCTGACGTGTGGTGCTGCTCTGCGGAGAATCTGCTTAGCTGGCGATGCCGTGGTCTGGTCGGGAAGTTCCCTCCGACCTGGGGAGGATGTGCGTGTGCTTAGTGAACGGTGACGACGAGGAGAGAACGCCAGAATGAGAATCAGTATGACCAGAATAAATCCGTGGACGGACTGCAGGGCCTTTATATGGGGGAGAACAGCCGGCGTTTTGACCTCTGCCAATTAACACTAGACTGGTTTGATCTGGTGTGTGCAGGTGTGGTCCTCCAAGTGTCTTGGTTAGGTGCGGTTGTGGTCACCGGCTCACGTCATTAGCGGTCAAGTCCAGTTCGACCTCAGGTGTATAATGTTGATGATGGGAATCATGTGCGCATATTATAAGGTTTGGTCTGAATCAATCAATTACAGCAACGTCCTGCTTGGATAACTGTCTCTCGACTCCCAGACAAATGCGCTCCTACAAAGCGTTCACGCCGCTAAAGTTATTTTCCTAATAAGCAAAGCAGATTGACTACGCAACATTTTCAAACTGGAGACGATCTATAATAACTTTTAATTCAATAACTGTCAATTAATTTCATAATTCACGTCCATATTTAATCGCCAGAATTATTTAGCGTGCGTTTTTATATTTCAGGAGCAATACTGGAAGTGTCTCAACCACACCTTGGCAGGTAAATAATCTATTGTCTCAATATGGGTGTCTGGCTCCTATACTTTAGACCCCATTTGTCTGGCTCCTCTAGCCTGTGTCCACCTGGCTTCACTCTTTAGAACCTCCACACCTGTGTCTGGCCCTCTATACCTGTGTTTTCTCTGTCTCTGGCTACTTCTCACACCTCATAAAACTAGACCTGTGTCTGGCTCCATTACACCTGTGTCTGGCTCCTTTATAAACTGCATCTGGCTTTTCTACACCTATGTATACTTGTGTCTGTCTTATTCACCTGTGTCTGGCTCTTCTATGTCTGTGTCCGCTCCCTTTACACCTGGCTTCTCTAGACCTGTGTCTGGCCCATTACTCCTGTGTCTGGCTCCTCTACCTTTGTTTGGTTCCTACCTAGTCCCAAGCTTCTGTATAACCTGTATCCTGACTTCCCACTACACCTGTCCTCTGTGCAGCCTCCCTGTGTGCACACCTGTTGGCTCCTCCCTACACCTAGCACATACTTGTGTCTGGCTCCTGCTCTGTCCCTACTGTCTGGCTCTTCTAAACTTGTGTCTGGCACTTCTACACCTGTGTCTGACTCCTCTACACCAGTGTCTGGCTCCTGTACGTCAGTGTTTGGCTCCTCTACACCTTTGTCTTGCTCCGCTACACCAGTGTCTGGATCCTCTACACTTGTGTCTGGCTCCTCTACATGTGTTTGGCTCCTCTACACGTTTGTTTGTGTCCTCTACACCTTTGTCAGGCTCCTCTACATCTGTCTTGCGGAAGTCGATGCAGAATCGAAGAGTGCCGTCCTTCTTCGGTACAGAGTGACTGGTGAGCACCACTCGCTGGTCGCTGGTTCAATGATGCTCATAGTGACAGGGCGAGTGGACTTGCCCCTTCTTCTTCCTCTCTTTCTCACCGTCTACCGAGAAAGTGTCAACGGCACACACGGGAACTGGATCGTCAGCAACAGATGGGAATGCTGGGCGTGTGTGGTACAGCTTGATGGTGTTGACGTGACATAAGCACTGTAGTCGGCAGCTGTCAGGGGTAGAGATAATATAATTTGTGGGGTTTACCTTCTTCACCACTCTATATGGCCCACTGAACTTCGCATGGAGCGGCTGTCCATGTCTCGGCAAGAGAATAAGAACTTGATCTCCTATCTGGAACTCTCTGTGTCTGGCACGCTGTACGTACCATGTCTTGGTCTTGGACTGCGACTGCTGTAAGCGGTCTGCTGCAAGGCTCCAACAACTTAGAAGCTTCTCTCTAACATCTCCTACTAAACTTAATACACAAATGCTCTCTTCACTACTACCTAACAATCTATCTCTAACTATGTACAAAGGACCTCTTACTTGATGAGCTAACAGTAAAAGTATGAGAAACAAAATGGATGATATTAGGGCCTTAGCAGTAACTTTCCTAAGAGGTACAGCATGCAAGTACCTAGTGGAGGTATCAATGACTGTAAATAAATATTCAAACACACTAGAAGTTTTAGGCAGAGGGCCTACAATGTCACACTGTACTGTTGTAAAGGGCTTAGGTACGTGAGGTACTCTTACAAGTGGAAAAGGTGGAATAGCCTGATTGGCTTTGCCTACCTTTTGACAAAAATGACAGTACTTACAATATTTAGTGACATCTCTCCTCATACCTGGCCAATAGAACTTTCTGGCCAGCCTGTTGAACGTCTTTCGGACACCTTGATGTCCAGAAAAGCGACCGTCATGGGCCAGAGCTAGAACATGTTGTCTGTAAGTGTGTGGGAGAACTATTTGAGTTACAGATACCCAGTCCGCGTCTTCCTCTGACATAGTCGGTGGGAGCCAGCGGCGGCACAAAACACCGTCTTGACTGAAATATCTCGTGGTAGTGCCTGAATCATTGGCAGAATCGGACACCTGGTCAAACAAGAGCAGTAATGAATCGTCTTGATCTTGCGCAGCTACTAAAGCAACTCTCCCGGTCACAGCATTAACTGCGGAAGAAATGTCTTGGGAAGCAATTGGGTTAGCAAAAAGTCCTTCTAAGGAAAGTGAATCATCTACATCAGGAGTTACATTATGATCATTAGTCATTGACATAGAACGAGTCACAGCACACAAAGGGAAAACACCAGGCATATCATCTTCAAGTTGTTGCAGCTCTGCGGTAGACTCTGGTCTTTCCCGCAGCACAGGAGGTGGGGTTACGTTCCCCATTTGACCTCCCGCCAAATCGTTACCGAGTAAGAGGTCCACTCCAGCAACAAGAAGACTTGACACGTACTAAAACAGGCAGCTCGTGCACGCAGGCTACGTTAGCTATCCCTGAAAAACCAAAGGAGCTGCACCATGACCCCAAAGGGCGCCCAAAACGACGTATTTGTCAGTCTTCCTCGCCGCAACAACACCCTCTTTGATGAGAGTTTGGAGACAACCCGAGTCTCTCAAAATAGTGACTGGTGTTTCGACACCATCAACTTCTACCGTGCCTTGTGACAAAAAGGGACAAAAGGTACCAACGTCTGGGTCCTTCGCAAAACTCTCCTGGGAAAGATCAAAGTCTCGTGAGGCGAGAACCGAAACTGCACTCTCTCGTGCTTTACCTTATTTGGCTGCAGCCTTGTCCAACAAAAAACCGCCTTATGACCCGGCTTTCCACAGAAACTACAAGTAAATTAGAAAATTTGGACGCCCCATTAGGTGGCGAACGAGTCCAGCTCCTCCTGTCATGCACAAAATTATTATGCACAAAATTACCATTGTTAGTATTCCCTTGTCTCGCTTTGTGGAGAGAGAGATTAAAAGTCCTTTGAACCTTTGGGTGGGTTAGCATCATTGTTAGTCCTACCATGCCTCAAAACAAATCCATCAGCATGCTTAGAAAAAATATCACAAGTGTCAAAAGGTCGTTAGTGAATCCTGGCAAGGTCGCCAAAACTGTTACACAGTCTCTTAATTTACTTTAATATCCAGGTTCTAGGCATAACCTAACAAAAAAAGTGAAGTAAATCAAAAGGTAATAAAAATAAATAAAGTAAGCCTTTAAGAATTTAATTAAATTAAATATTAACACAATAAAGAGCCTCGTAGGCTGTCACAACAAATTGATTCACTATCGAAACTTTTAAGACACAAATGATACTAAAACATCGAAACATCAAAAGAACTGCTTAAACATATTAAATAACTAACACTGAAATTAACTATCGTGAAACAACACTGAATTACTTAAATGTAACTAAGCAAGCACTGATGGACACATAAGAGACATGAATAGGTATTCATATAGATATACCACATTGGTGGCAACAGGAACAACACAGAAATAAAATAAAGTAGAAGTAACAGGTGACGGGTGTCACTCAAAAGAACGTGAACTGAATGACAAGAGGACTGGACTGAACTCCGTCTGCTGGTGGGGTACTATATATAGGGTCGGCTCCCGCCAGTGGGACACGCTGGTGAAACATGGGTCGTTTAACGATGCAGATGGTCGTTAGAGAAACAAAGAATGCTTGTTACAATACTAAATGAAGAAATAAGATGGGCTTGAACAAATAATAACAGTTAAAACCTTAACAGCACAGGGTAAGGTACATCCACCGCCATAGCTCAGGCCTACGAGCAGATCGCCAATGCCATGACTGGCCGCCTGCAGTGCAATATAGTACTGAGGAACATCAGCAAAGCATTTGACAAAGTTTGGCATGCAGGGCTGCAGTATAAGATCATACAACTGGGGCTACCCGAAAATCTGATGCGCCTGCTGTGTAACTTCATTATGGACCGCAGAGCCAAAATCAAGATGCAAGAAAATTTTGGAGAAGAATTCTCACTATCGAGCAGCGTGCCTCAGGGCTCTTGTCTCTCACCAACCCTTTACACACTCTACACGGCTGACCTGCCACCCCCAATCGTCGGCAGCGAGTACGTCATGTATGCCGACGATGCAAAACAGATAGTCACCTGCCCAGGAAGGTCCACAGCAAGGATGGTGCGACTCACTGCTCGGGCAATAGAGGAGTTCTCGGAGTATGAAAATAAATGGAAAATAAAAACAAACAAAACGAAATTTGAGGTCATACCCATAGCCAAATTCAAACCGGCCCCATTGATGATCGACGACGTAGAGATTGAGTACTCTAAACAAGGCAGGTTGCTCGGCCTCATCATTTCTCGGACAGGCATCATTCCCCACGTGAAGGACAGACTAAATAAAGCCAAAGTCGCCGCAGCCAAATTAAAACATTTTAAATTGATGCCTGAGAAGATACAAGTTCACCTGTACAAGGCGCTGGTGAGGCCTGTGTTGGAGTACCCATCTATACCACTCGTCACACTCGGGAAGACTAGACTACAACAACTACAGAGCTTCCAAAACAAGTGTTTGAGGTCAGCCAGTGGCCAAGCGCCACCCTACCAGGAGACAGTGGAAACCATCCACCGAAGAAATAAAACAGAGGCCGTCAACTTCAGGTTCCATCGCCTAGGGAAGAAGGTTTGGGACAAGCTCCTGGACGACCCTCACAGCCCAGACCACCTACGCGGGGAAGACATCAACGGAGGGAGACCCCTCGCCTGGTGGCCCCGGAGTCTGGCCGCACTACAACAACCCAACCTGCGACCCATCTATGTCTGCCACAGTGATCCACCTTAGATTAAAACTTAGATGATATAAATTCACATTTAACATGTCACAATCAAGTGAGTCATAACATAATGCAGTATAAGATGTTAATAAACTTGAAATTGTAAAATCAATCTAGTCATTGTCTACTAAAATAACCATTGTGCAACCTCATTCTAAATCCTAGGTTAGCTTAGTTAGTCAACAAACTCTGTAATATGTAAAACAAGGGGTGTCGTCCCCCTCTGTTTAACTCATTAAACTTCTTTTCCAACCTTTCCCCCCACGACTATATGTTGTGACTTCTCCATCCCTCATGTCTGACTGTGCCTTGAGCTCCAGCATGCCTTCCATCCTTTCCTCACCTTAACCTAAAAAAAAAAAAAAAAAAAAAAAAAAAAAAAAAAAAATAAGGGTAAGGTGACTAGAATATATAATAGTAACTATAACACATCATTACAGGAATAATATGGATCAACATGGAAGCATGTTATAAAAAATAATAGAAAAATACGACACGGTCGTAACAATGTTTATAAAATTGCTGAACGTCACAATTGGGTTTTTCATTTCGTCTGGAAACTGATGTTATGGAATAGATCTCCACTGATCATCCAATGCTTGCTTATCATAGTTGTTAATTGCGTAATGGCGGCATTTCGTCACATACATTCTGATCAATGACCCTTTTGGGGTGTAAATATGCCATCAGTCTCCACAACTTATTGTTGAGGTCAAATCTTTTCTGTATTTTATACACACTACTTCTAGAAATTTTCTGCACTGCATCCTTATGTCAGTGATCATGCTGATCTTATTATAATACTCTGGCCTTTGGAAGGTTGCATGTAATTGTGATCCCAAATATATCTGATTGACTGGTACATTAGGGTGTGTCATAGGAGGGAAGATCAGCTAAAACTAATGGCCCATCACTTTTTTGGTAGATTTTAGTGTATATAAACAGAAAATAATTTCAGTTTCAATATTTTGCAACCTTTTGCTAGGTAAATTTTAGCGTGAAATTTATCGAAAATCTAACGTACAGCTGCATTAGTGCATTACAATTAAATAGTGAACATTGCTTTCTGACTTCATTCTTTAACAACCCAACTAACAATATTTTTTTTCTGTTTCAGATTCTGATGCATTTATAAGTTGATAATATTTGCGATGGCTGCTTGTGTCAGGACGAGGAACCAAAAATCCAGCCATCTCAGTCACTATCTTGGGTCTGGGAGAGAGCTCCTGAAGTCGGAGTTGCCTACATTGAGAGATGCTTTGAGATACGGTGTTTTAATCAGGCAAATCAGTGAAAAGAACCAAAGAACTTACACAAACAAAGACATTGCCAGTGATATGACCAAAGCTGTCTTGGCACAGTACACTCTGGCTAACGCTCAGTTCAAGCCTCCAGTCATAACAAGTCAGAAGAAGATTAGTGAGAGACTGCTAGCCAGTTGGGAAAAGGCAAGAGATATCTCTCTTGGGAGAGGAAAACTTGCAGTTAAGGACAGCTTTGCCAAGCAACTGGACCAGTTATTTGACATAATTACTAGCAAGTGCCCAATTGTTCTCTGTCCTGAGTTTGGATGCGATTGTGACTGTAAATCCGAGGCCCACATCTCCTGTATTTGCAAGCGTGAACTGAAGCTTCCTGTGATCGAACTGGCATTTGTCAAAGCACAAAGAGAGAAGACTGGCAGTATAGGGGCTCTCATGATTTCTAGCCAAGATATTCCGGAGTCCAAGAGACAGGAGGCTGCCACAGAGAGACAGAAGAGGAGAAGAGTTGCCGAGGAAAAGAGACTTGAGAAGGCCCAGGGTGAGGTAAAAAAGGCGGTGATTGGAGTCAAGCTGATTCAGAGTTTAATGACTTCCCCATGGCTGATCCGAGTGCTGACCAGGAGAATGGTGACTTTGTCCCTAACCCAGAAAATAATGATCCCAAACCTTCCAGGCATAAGATTCGAAATAGGAAAGATATCCCGAGCATAGCTCTGGCCAGCATGCGACACTAGGGTGTGTCATACGGAGGCGAATTTTTGTTTTTTGAGTTTGAAAAATCGGCCCATGGTATTAATGATGTAGTTCTATGTGCAGAATCATGTGATATCTTCAGATTTGAAAAGGTTTCGTTTTTTGCTAGGTAAATTTTAACTTGAAATCTTATGAATATTCAGTATTCCCACCTTTTTACCAACACCACTAAATAGCTTATTTAAAGTAAAGTAAATGTATCAGGTTAATTTATTAGGATGAAAATGATCAAGAATAGTGAAACGAATGATCTTGACACATTTATTAAATTTAATATTCCTTTAGAAAACAAAATCATCAAGTACAAAAACCGGTTTTACTACTACGACCCGGTGTTGCTGCACACCATAGAGAACATGTCTTTCTTGCTTCTGTTTCTATTCATCACCTCCCTGCTGACCACCTGAGCTCGGATGTAGCCTTCCCTCCTCTCCTGGCTGTACACGTGACTGCTGGCCTCGCTCACTTGCTGTACACAACGCTCTATACTCTGGGTGTGCGAGGGCCAGGCAGGGACATGCATGGTTGTCCAGGAAAGCTCTGACTTGAACATTGGTGAGGCTGCAGGTAAGAGGGGCTCACTGCCAGCCTGGATGTTATCCAGATCTATGAGATCAGTGAGGGTCTTGGCACCTAGATTGACTTCAGGAGTCTTCCTGACCCTGAAGGAATCGTCACCAACTGATTCGTCATGCCCAGATCCTCTCATAAGTCTCATATCCAAGATCTTTTTGACTGCCACTCTTCTCTCCTCCTCATCCTTACTGCAGAGCATTGTCTGCAGAACTGCCTCGGGATGAGCATACCAGGAAGATCTCCTCACAGTCTGCTCCACAATCTGAACAACCTTCCTTGGCTGACTCCTCAGGAGCTCAAGCTGGAAGAGAACATGCCTCGGACCTTCGGAGAACGATGACTTGACCTTGGTGTTGAACCAATTTGGCAAGTAGACACTCACGATGAATTGTACAATAAGTCTCAGGTTGTGAAGCTGGTTCCCTTTCAGTTTATGATGAGCGACCCAAATTCTGCAGAACCTGAGAGCCGTTGTGAGCCACCTAGAATGTGAGACTGGACCTATCTGCAGGTAAGCAAGTCTATGAGGCATGACCCCAGTTTTGATGGCACTGCAAATCATGTAACCATAGTACTGGTCAGTACTCAGGTCGTCAATGACAGTATGTGCAAGCTCAACGAGTGGAGGGCCAACTGTGATTTTTTCAAAGCTCGGATTTATTTCTAACTCAGTGGCAGAGTCCAGCATCTTGCCAAGAGGACCAGACCATCTGTTGTTTGAAAGAGTCTTGCCATCCAGCTCCTGGATCAGATGTCTGAGTGGCAACTCGTTGGTGTGGAGGTCACAAACAATCCAGACCAGCTTCCTCCCAATCTTCCGCTCTATCCACTGTATGACCCCCCCTTGCCACCCTGTGTTCGTGTTGGTGCTGTCCCCTCCAATGGCCTGCAGGGTCTGGTCTACGTTCCTCTCTCTGAGCCAGTTCACAGTGGTTTGATAACACCTGATGATGTTCACCTGGTGATAGATCATAACAAAGTAAGGAGAGCTCAGGAGAAACTTGTCAGTAACCTAGAAGAGGAGTTTGATAAGGGGATAAGAGAAAATGGAATCAATTGTTTGTTCTTTGATGGGAGAAGGGATGACACTAAACTGTTCATGAAAGTTGGAGATTCTGACAAGTTGTTCCCTGCCATGGTGAAGGAGGCACACTACTCCTGCTGCAGTGAACCAGGAGGGAAGTATTTGTGGCATTTCACTCCAGAGAAAGATGACATCAGGAAACCAGCTGAGATAGTGGCAGATAACATTGTGAACTGGCTCAGAGAGAGGAACGTAGACCAGACCCTGCAGGCAATTGGAGGGGACAGCACCAACACGAACACAGGGTGGCAAGGGGGGGTCATACAGTGGATAGAGCGGAAGATTGGGAGGAAGCTGGTCTGGATTGTTTGTGACCTCCACACCAACGAGTTGCCACTCAGACATCTGATCCAGGAGCTGGATGGCAAGACTCTTTCAAACAACAGATGGTCTGGTCCTCTTGGCAAGATGCTGGACTCTGCCACTGAGTTAGAAATAAATCCGAGCTTTGAAAAATCACAGTTGGCCCTCCACTCGTTGAGCTTGCACATACTGTCATTGACGACCTGAGTACTGACCAGTACTATGGTTACATGATTTGCAGTGCCATCAAAACTGGGGTCATGCCTCATAGACTTGCTTACCTGCAGATAGGTCCAGTCTCACATTCTAGGTGGCTCACAACGGCTCTCAGGTTCTGCAGAATTTGGGTCGCTCATCATAAACTGAAAGGGAACCAGCTTCACAACCTGAGACTTATTGTACAATTCATCGTGAGTGTCTACTTGCCAAATTGGTTCAACACCAAGGTCAAGTCATCGTTCTCCGAAGGTCCGAGGCATGTTCTCTTCCAGCTTGAGCTCCTGAGGAGTCAGCCAAGGAAGGTTGTTCAGATTGTGGAGCAGACTGTGAGGAGATCTTCCTGGTATGCTCATCCTGAGGCAGTTCTGCAGACAATGCTCTGCAGTAAGGATGAGGAGGAGAGAAGAGTGGCAGTCAAAAAGATCTTGGATATGAGACTTATGAGAGGATCTGGGCATGACGAATCAGTTGGTGACGATTCCTTCAGGGTCAGGAAGACTCCTGAAGTCAATCTAGGTGCCAAGACCCTCACTGATCTCATAGATCTGGGTAACATCCAGGCTGGCAGTGAGCCCCCTCTTACATGCAGCCTCACCAATGTTCAAGTCAGAGCTTTCCTGGACAACCCCATGCATGTCCCTGCCTGGCCCTCGCACACCCAGAGTATAGAGCGTTGTGTACAGCAAGTGAGCGAGGCCAGTAGTCACGTGTACAGCCAGGAGAGGAGGGAAGGCTACATCCGAGCTCAGGTGGTCAGCAGGGAGGTGATGAGTAGAAACAGAAGCAAGAAAGACATGTTCTCTATGGTGTGCAGCAACACCGGGTCGTAGTAGTAAAAACCGGTTTTGTATTTGATGATTTTGTTTTCTAAAGGAATATTAAATTTAATAAATGTGTCAAGATCATTCGTTTCACTATTCTGGATCATTTTCATCCTAATAAATTAACCTGATACATTTACTTTACTTTAAATAAGCTATTTAGTGGTGTTGGTAAAAGGGTGGGAATACTGAATTTTCATAAGATTTCAAGTTAAAATTTACCTAGCAAAAAATGAAAACTTTTTAAATCTGAAGATATCACATGATTCTGCACATAGAACTACATCATTAATACCATGGGCCGATTTTTTTAACTCAAAAAAAAGAAATTCGCCTCCGTATGACACACCCTACTGGTACATATAGGGAATCATCAGTTGGATTACTATAATGCATTTGGAGTTTTGACACACTATGTGAATGCCAAAAGGAATAACCTATACAGTTGACATATGATATCATGGATTAAATGCAAAGTTGGGGCTTTACTCTGGAAAATCAAGTTTATGGTGTTGAGTTGCAGCAATATGTAATTAAAAAAGTTCAAGTAGCAGAACACAAATGGATCATCAAGTGCATCAGTTTTGTTCTGCACAGCCACAAGTCTCTCCTCAATTACCCTGCTATTGAAATACAGTTTGAGGGGGTACCACTTCGAGTATTCTTGCAACAGCTTCATGGAGTGACAACCACCTCGTAGCACAGGCATGAAGTATTTTGAGTGGCTTGGGTTGACAAAAAACCTGGAATTCATTAAACTCACATTTTCTTTTGACACTATTGGAAAAGTAATTGTACACATTTCTCAACAAATCGTCACAACTACGTGGCAAGGTCTTTGCTGCTTCACCGGCACAGAAATGTATACTATGTGCAGCACCTTTAAATATGGTAAAGCCAGGCATTTTAACTTTCAATCTGCTAATTACACAGTTATATTCGCCCATAATGTTTGATGCCCCAGCCACAGCAAAGCCAATGAAGTTGTTCAATGGTGTAGTGAGGCACTGTAATAGTATAACAGTGGGTAACTATATGTTACTAGATAATAAAGTGAGGATAGAATATTTAGTTGTAGGATTATAAAGTGAGGAAGTTTGGTAGCGTGGCCGGTTAGTTATTTAACTATTTATTATTCAACTGAATGGCATGGACATATTAATAGAACATTATATTTACGTTACTAGACACTGACTCTCGGACACAAACATGAAATGAATACACTTACCACCGTAAGTAACTCACCCTATGGATAGCTCTGACAATGACTCACGTGTGACCTAAGGGAGGCCCAGCAGGTGCTGCTGGACTATGTCTCCTATGGGAGACTGCTAGCTGGAGACGCAGTGCTGGGGAGGGGAGTCTCCCTCTAGGGAGGAGCTGTCAGCTCCCTCCCCATTACAATGATGCTACGAATGCTAACTGACCCTGAATGTGAATGCTGTCGAGACGGGAGCTACAGGGCCTATATATTGGCGGTCATCAGCCGGCAGGTGACCTCTCCCAGTTAACACTATACTGGGTGTGTCTAGACAGGTGTACTGGCTGGAGGGGTTGCTTTTTGAGTCACACGGTCATGTTGCAGGGTTCAGCTAATCACGTGGCAGTGAGAACTCTGGGTCAATGTGATTGACCTCTCTTATGTCAGGTCTAGACAGCTGTGTTTGCCCAAGTGTGGTTGGAACACGGTCATATCGCAGGGCTAACTCAAGTACATTGTGGCCGTCAGCTCTCCTGGGTCAGGTCTTACTCTCACTGTAGGGTGTGTCAACTTCCGTGGGTATACACCTGCTCATCTACTTACTGCTATATGTATTGTATTCTCTTGCCTGTAAGCTGTGGTCTGATAAACAATCATTACACCTCCTGCCAAGACCAAAGCTTCCATACTAGAGAACTGATGACACATATAGACAGTAATATCATGTGCAGTATCTAATATAGCCCCTGGGGCGATAATGCGTCCTTACATTTCACAAATAATAACCTCATAGATATTGGCATGTATTTTTTTCTACTGGCTTGGTTTGATCTGACAAAACTTACTATACCTCCCGTCAAGATCAAAGCTTCTATGCCAGGAGAAAAAACACATACACAGTAAGTGATCATAGTATGAGCTCAACTGAGCTACAGATCCTACATATCTAACCATAGTATCAGAGAAAAATACTTGCAAATCACATTCTACAAACAATAACAGGTGTGGGGGCACCGGTGGTAAAGCGATACCGCTCTTGCCTCGCAAGCTAGATGTTACGGGTTCGATTCCCGGGCAGGTGGAAAGTTGTTTGGACACACTTCCTAGCCCGCCTTGTTCCCTGTTCACCTAGCAGTAAAGTAGGTACCTGTTGTAAATCGAAAAGTTGAGAATTCGTATTCAGGGAAAGTTGTTGGAGCTTCCAATAACTTGCTGACAAAAACCTATGACTCTTCAGGCTTCTAAGCCCTTAACTCATGAGACATAAAGGCAAGCATGAACTGAGCATGCTTCCCAGATGGGCGCTGTAAGCGCTTCTGTGCTTCACCTTGCACAGGATGTAGGGGGGGTGCCCAATAAACTAAAAAAAAAATAAAAAAATAAAAAAATAACAGGTGTTACATGGCCTTGCCAGCCCATGTCAAAATAATGATTAACCCAATCAGTAATATGGCTACAACATTGCATTAGGTAGGACAAAACATTGATAAAAAAAAACTTTCTCTGTAGTATATGTTATCAGATGTCAGATAATTAAATACTTCAAAATACACAAAAATGTGCCTTCTTTCACATGTTAGGGTGTTCTCTCTTGTTATTATACATAAACAACAGCAATACAGTAGTGTGGCCCAGGAGTGTAGGACAAAAGCCCCCTAGGACAAAAGCCCCCTAGGACAAAAAGCCCTCAAGACAAAAGCCCCCTAGGACAAAAGCCCCCTAGGACAAAAGCCCCCTAGAACAAAAGTCCCCACTAGAAATAACAAGAAATTTTAAAATAATTATTTAATTTTTTTACAGTTTATGAACACATAAGAACATAAGAATGGAGGAAACTGCTGCAGGACTATTGGCCCATACTGGGCAGTCCCATATACACCCAACCCCTATTGCTCATATATCCACCCAACCTATGTTTGAAGCTATCCAGCGTATTCGAGTTAATGATGATATTTGGTAACTGGTTCCACTCATCTACTACTCTATTTCCAAACCAATGTTGACCTATTTCGTGCCTGAATCTAAATTTGTCTAATTTAAAACCATTGTCACGAGTTTGCTCCTGGTTGGATAGTTTGAGTAGCCTTTGTAATGTCCCCTTTGTTCAGCCCTGACTTCCATTCATATACCTAGATCATATCGCCCCTCACTCTACGTCTCTCGAGGGAGTTCAAATTAAGAAGCTTTAACCTGTCTCTGTACTCAAGGTTCCTAATGCCCGGGATTAGTCTTGTCAGTCTCCTCTGAATTTTTTCCAAGGATTTTATATCCATTCTGTAATACGGTGACCAGAATTGAACTGCGTAATCCAAGTGGGTTCTCACAAGAGCAAGATATAGTTTTAAGATGACCTCGCTAGTCTTGTAACTAACACTCCTTTGTATGAACCCAAGTACTCTATTAGCCTTGTTTCGAGCAAATACACATTGTTTACTTGGCTTAAGATTCCTACTTATCATTACTCCTAAATCTTTCTCGCAGTTGGATTTCTCAATAACATCGTTGTTCATCTGGTATCTGGTTTCCCTGTTTACATCTCCTATACTGAGTACTTTACATTTGTCCACATTGAATCTCATCTGCCATTTTCAGACCATTCGAAAAATTTGTTTAGATTTACCTGTAGTTTTGCGGAGTCATTGTCAGATTTAATTACACGCCCTAGTGTCACTTCTCTAACCTAGCCTAACCTTCGGGAATTCTGTTATAGTTATAAAGAAGTATACAAGAAATGCTTATTAAATCTGCAATGAAGTATGTTTTGTCTACTGGGGTAATTACTCCCCTGACATTCAGTGACCTCACTGGGCCCTAGGGTCACCTCAGTAAATACAGAATGAACATGAAGGTAAAATATGTTGTTGTTTTTCTTTTCTATTTATTTAATAATGTTCTATATCAAAATTGAAAGAGTTATAATATTTTAGTTATTTAAATTGTAATAATTTCATATTTAAATCTATATGTTTTTAATATTTCTAATGACCCTCTCTTTAACATAAAAACAGGGGGCGTCTGTCCTATTTTGCACTTTTACTGAGGGGCTTTTGTCCCAGGGGGCTTTTGTCCGGGCCCCATGGCCCAGCAAGGCTCACATTCTCCACCAGCTGGTATCAGGGAACTGGCGGCACAGCAGCGGGGGTAGGTTGGTCCTTCCGATGATCCATCGTCGACTTTCTTTTGATGTCAGCACAGCACATCTTCTGTCTTCTCTTCAGATTGTACGTTTTTCTTCCTTCAATACCGCACCTTGTAGGTCGTGTCTCCACACCTTCTGACTTCTCACTTCCTCCTGGTTTATAATGTAAATTTCCTTTTGCATTAGTTTCTATCATATTCCATGTGAGTTTTTCTAGCCCCATCTGAGTTTCTTCTGTACAGCATCATTTTCATATTCCAGGTGGGTTTTTCCTCTACGTGTAGAGCATCATTTCATATTCCAGAAGAGTTTTTCTGTTCCATCTGATTTTCTTCTATGCAACATAATTTTCCGCCAATCCGGCCGGGGGTAGCCGGTCACACTGGGGTGGGTGCCAACACTCAGGGCCAATAGGCCCGCTGCAGTTTCCTCCATTCTTATGTTCTTATGTTCTTAAATACATCAATCAAATCCAACATCGCAGTTTTATGTTATTATCATCCGGATCAAAATATTTCACTACCACTGCACATGATTTACTTATTGAACAGTCGGCACGTTCGTCAATTATTAGACTAAAATAAATTTTTTTTTTTTGCAGTTTCCTCACCAAGTTTTGAGCTGCACATTCCCCAATGCCCTAAGGCTTGCACGACGATCTTGCACTTGCTCCGTTTCATTGCCATTTGAGCGGCGATCTTGGAGTCGGGAAACATTCGCTTATCGTGATCGACAAGGTGGTCACATAAGCTAAAGGAATATTACAATTATTAGGCTATATTGCAATTGAAGATTACGAGATCATATGTTGCTAAACAAGTAAGGTTTTTCTGCCAGCCTTATTTTGGACAGATCAACACAACCACTTATTGAGCAGTGCCATTACATTCTGAGCTAAAATACGAGAGGAAACAAACATGAAATTACCTGAATGGCAGATCATGTCCTGCCAAGAACACTGCGAATAGTATAGTCGCATATGCCACAGCGCTCAGCATGTCCCCAGCGGGAGAAGACGTGCCTGGTTGATCAAAGGAGCCGGCGCCAGGCTGACCACAATGAGCAAACGTGCCACCTGGAGCAGCGGTGCTAGCTTTGAAGTGTTCTTCCATACCCACATGCTGTATTGAGGTGCGATGGCGTTTCAATGATTATATATCGGCACTTAGGTATTTATGGCAAACCTGACAATATGCCTTGGTCGGAGTTCCTGGTACTCGAGCTAGCCAAGAGCTGAAAATATCCTGTGACAGCCAATTTTCTTAAAAATTGGGACGAGGGGGCATAACCTGGAGATGTCAGTTGTTGAGAATATGTTAAGCAATGACTTTTACAAGCATTAAATAGTCTCCGTGCACCCATATGGTATGCATAGGATTTCACTGAATACAGAGGTATTGGAGAGTTTACTTGCATATACATATAATCCACGTAAGATATATTGGTTAGGTTCATTGAGTATGTAATAACGACAGTAAATACACCAATTACCAAAACAGATCGATGACTGCACGAATCAAAGCCTCTAAATGCATCAGCAACACCAAAGATGTTAGTGAGCAGTAATTCTGAAAGAAAATCACACAATGAGATTCAATACACAGACAATTTAGTCAGAGTTAATTTGTCATAGTTTGACATTACGGTAATCCAAGGTCGTAAATACAGGTGTGTATTAAGAAATATTAAGTAGACTATCTTGAATGACACCATTTTCTGTTTTCTACATATGAAACAGCACGAAACTGGTTCATGGGACACTTATCCATGATTAGTAAATAAAATAATTCATCATAACAAATACAATTAGACCAAATTTGAGGCAATACTCGTTGATGTTATAAGGAGACTTACTTAGTGGTTGCCCAACGAAAACCTCGGAAGTACTAATCAGTGTACAATCCTTCTGCTTTCACTATAGGACGGCGCCAGAATGACCATATCCGTTGACCTGTCAAACTCATCGCCTTTTCTACTGCATCAGCAACGATTGTTATGTTAATAACTTTCAGTAAAATAAGGACAATCGTCGAATGTTATCTGAATTTCTTCTCCTTCGTTGTTATTTCGTATTTGTACCCTTAAATTGGAAAAAACATACATCACCGAAATTCCTCTGTTTGTGACGTATACATCCATTTAACAGACGAATTTCCACCAATTGGCAAGACTGGCCGGGACACTGCCATATGAGTGTGGACCACACGTCAGGGTTGCGAGTGTTTCTTTTCGTACATGCAGAGCTACCTCCCGCTACTGAGCTTAACGAAAGAAAGGAAAATTGATTCATCACCACCAGGTTTGAGGTAACATATAACCAACTCAACGAAGTACACGGTAAGTGTGATTAAATTTACTTAATATCACACCTGCAACACCGTAAGCAACCGGCAGTGAAGTGCCACTTGTAACACCGTAGGCAACCAGCAGTGAAGTGCCACTTGTAACACCGTAAGCAACCGGTAGTGACGTGCCACTTGTAACACTGTAAGCAACCGGCAGTGAAGTGCCACTTGTAACACCGTAGGCAACCAGCAGTGAAGTGCCACTTGTAACACCGTAAGCAACCGGCAGTGAAGTGCCACTTGTAACACCGTAAGCAACCAGCAGTGAAGTGCCACTTGTAACACCATAAGCAACCGACAGTTACCTGCTATTTGTAACACGGTAAGCAGCCGGCAGTGAAGTGCCACTTGTAACACCGTAAACAGCCGGCAGTGACCTGCCACTTGTAACAATGTAAGCAACCGGCTCTGATCTGCCACTTGTAGCACCATATGCAACCAGCAGTGACCTACTATCGTCAAACATAAATACAAGCAGCGAGCCGCACCACCGAACGCAAATACAGGCGGTGAGCAGTGGTTCATCGAACAAACTTTGAGACCTAACTGGAGCTACAAATAAATCTCATTAAAAGGACAAGAGGTACTGATAATGGATCCAGAATGACGAAAGGGAAATGTGAAAATGGATGAAGATGACCGAGTCCCAGAGGTAGAAGTTGTCCCTCCGGAGCTGAACGACCATAACTTTACGGCAACAGAATCTGAAGGGGGCCACTCTCTGCCTGAGCCTGAATGCTCAACACCTGACCAAAATTTTGGGTCTAACATGATGGCAGAAGTGCAACGAACTGTGACTGAAATGCTTGAGGCGTATTTAGCAAAGGGGGAAGAAAGGAAAACTGCACAACGTTTGAAGTCTGGGAAAGGCAAATCCGAAAGGTCAGAAAAGTTCTCAGAGCAATTGTTGGGACCCAGGTCCTGGATGAATATCGACTGCAGACCCTATTTTGTGAGGTGGAAGCAATCATAAATAGTCGACCCATCACCCCTACCTCGAGTGAATGGGGAGAGACCTGGAAACGCTTACACCAGCCCACATCCTCCATGGTGGCCCATATACTGATCTGCCACTGGAAGGATGTCTTCTGAACGACTCATATCAACGATGGTGGTGGCACATGCAGTTCCTAGCAGACCGCTTCTGGAAACGCTGGGTAAGGGTCTGTCTTCCACTACTCCAACCAACCCGTAATCTCCAAGAAGACGACCTTGTCCTCATCACTGCAGAAGATCTTCCTCGCAACAAATGGCCATTGGGCAGGGTTACGGTAGTGTTCCCACTAGCAGATGGTCAAGTGCGTCAGGTGCATGTGAGAACCGTATCTGGGGAGTTCCGAAGGCCAGAGACCAGTGTATGCCTTCTCGAACACGCCGCATCGTAAAATCTTGGGCGATTGCCCAACGCCAAGAGTGTTATCGCCGCTGGCTTCAGCTACACAGTACTGGCATTTGCTGCCTTCAGCATCTCCACTCAGCACTGAGTGCCTCCCAGCGTATCAACCGATGTGCCGTCTACGAGTGTCACCTGACCCAAACAAACATAAATCTCTCAGCTTACAACCACATAGGCCGCGACCTCCCTTGTAGACTGTAGAGGTGTTGTGACCCCATGCGGCTGTGCGACCTGTGACCTTGCCAGATGTTTGTAGACGTTGCAGCCATAGAACAAGAGTTTCGGAGTGTTTCCGCCCGCGGGGAACCGCGTGGACAGTGTTAATAAATTGTTAGAAATAGTTTAGTTATGAGAGTATTGTAAATGTAAGAGATGGAAGTGGAGCGAGCAAAAGGGGTGTTTACAGCCGAGCGGTTTTGGTTACTGGTGAGTAGAGAGTTCTGCAGGTGGAGGTGACTGTCTGGCCTTCCCTAACGCTCAGACCGAGCCTTATAGTGATTCTGTGAACATCTCCACCCTCTGCTGGCAGTAGTAAAAACACCAACTCACAATCCTGTCCCTGAGTTTGGTGCTAAGACAATTTATGCAGTACTGTTGTCTCTTGGAATACCATACTAATTTACATCGACCCGCACTTGTAAGTACAGCCTGCGTGATGACATACCCCGCAGTACTGAAATATTGTGGATTAATTATGCCTACTCGTTTTCTGCCTAATCTGAAGCAATAAGACACTGTGGAATGAAGCGACACTAAGATTAATAGAGTTATGTACTGAACTTTGTATTATGTCGCTATGTTTAATGATCTTATGTAGATAAGATAAAATTGTGTGAGACTAACAAATTATGTATCAGATGAATCACCATGTAATACTAATGAACGTCTTGTTCTCTGCAGATTTTTTACCATATCAATAAAAATTGAGTGCGTCAAAAGGTGGGTTTCAATCACTCCCTTCGACTTGCCCGTCACCCGACCGTCCTCAACTAAGGCGGTTACAACTACAATTTGGGACTTTCTCACAACACTAAGAGAATACTACAACCCGCGAATTTCTCACAACACCCAGAGAACACTACAACCTGGGACTTCCTCACAATACCCAGGGAAAACTACAGCCTGGGACTTCCCCACAATACCCAGAGACTGGGACTTTCTCACAACATACGAACATAAGAATGGAGGAAACTGCAATGGGCCTATTTGCTCATACTGGGCAGTCCCAGATACACTCAACCCCTATCGCTCATACTGTATATCCGTCCGAGTTAACGATGCTGTTTGGTAACTTATTCCACTCATCCGCTTCTCTATATCCAAACCATTATTTACCTATCTCATGCCTAAATTTAAAATTGGCTAATTTGAAACCATTATTGTTACGAGTTCGTTCTTGGCTGGATAACTTAAATACCTTTATTATGTCACCTTTGTTTAACCCTGACTTCTATTTATATTCCTGAATCATATCGCCATTCACTCCACGTCTCTCGAGGGAGTGCAAATTCAAATGCTTTAATCTGTCTCTATACTCAAGGTTCCTAATGCCCGGCATTAGTCTTGTCATCCTATTCTGTATGCTTTCTGGGGAATTGATATCCATTCTGTAGTACGGTGATCAAAACTGAGCTGCATAATCCAAGTGAGATCTTACAAGTGCAAGATAAAATTTTAGGATAACCCCACTAGTCTTGTAAATAACACTCCTTTGTATGACCCCTAGTACTTTGTTAACCTTGTTTCGATCAAATACGCATTGTTGTCTTGGTTTAAGATTCCTACTTATCATTACCCCTAAATCTTTCTCGCAGTCGGATTTCTCTTTATGAACGTTGTTCATCTGATATCTGGTTTCTCTTTTTACATCACCTAGGCTAAGTACTTTACATTTGTCCATAATAAATTTCATCTGCCATTTTCAGACCATGGATTTTTATTTTTTTAGATCTTCCTGTAGTTTTGCAGAGTCTTCGTCAGATATAATTAGGCTCTCTATTTTAGTGTTGTCTGCAAATATACTTACGATGCTGTCTACATCTATATCTATGTCGTTTATGTATATAATAAATAGTAATGGTCCAAGTACTAAGCCTTGGGGTACTCCACCAGTGACGGGAGTAGTAACGTTACCCCAATAGGATTTAGTGCCTTTAATTCTGACTCTCTGCTTCCTGTCTTGTAACCGCGTCTTAATCCAGTTTAGTACATCTCCAATTCAACGAGCCTCCACTTTAAGCATTAATCTTTAGTGGGAAGCCCTGTCGAAGGCTTTGCTAAAGTCGAGGTAAGCCACTTCATAATCGTGTCCATCATCCACTGATTCGAAAACAATTGAAAAAAATTATAATAGATTTATCAGACATGAACGCCGCTTATGAAGTCATGCTGGGAATCATTGATCAATTTGTGTTTTTCGTGGTGATTTCTAATTGAGTTTGAAATTATTGCTTCCAATAATTTGCCTACAATTGACGCTAAACTAATTGGATAAGAGTTTGAGGATAGTGATCTATCTCCCTTCTTGAAAATAGGTATCACGTTCGCTATCCTCCGGGATTCTGGTACTACACCGGTTTTTACAGGTAATGACATGATAAATAGGTTTGCTAGGGGCATACTACTAAAATTTCCTTATATTCCTTAATACTCTGGCAAATATATTGTCGGGATGTGGCGACTCATTAGGGTTTAGTTTATCTATTTGTTTACTAACATCATAACTTCCTCGCTTAATTTTCTAAATTTTCTTCACTCTCTCTGTAGATAGTCGGTGCCCGTGTATCATGTTTAAATTTTCGGTTGTGATGACTGATGAAGATATCTTTTCAGATTATTGCTAATTATTTCTCCATTGTTATCAGTTAGTTCGTCGATATCTGACTGTAATGGTCCAATCTTGTCTCGAGTTTTAGTTTGATACATTTGGAAAAATCCCTTTGGGTTTGACTTCACCTCCCTTGCTACCTACAGTTCATTATTCCTCTTTGCTTTTCTTATCTCAATATTAACCCTACTAGCCAATACTTCATAACAATCTCAGAGGTAAGCTTCACCACAACTTATTCTTCTATCTATAACCTTCCTTTGTCCAATAATGTCCTTTAAATAATCATTTATCCATTTGGGGTCTTTCTTATTTGATCTGAGTTTTCTGTATGGTATATTCTGCCTTTGTGCATTAAGTAAATCATTATATACATTGTTATGGAACTTGTCAACCTCAAATCTCGTGGTCAGGCCATCCTCTGCAGTCATATTTTGTGTAGTTATTGTTGTCAGGTCATCAGGTAAAGTGAGGTCGCCCTCTGTTGGTACATTGTGTGAGGTCACGTTATTTGCCACCTCATGTGAGTTTTTTTTTTTTTTTTTTACGGGAATTAGCCCACCCAGGCACAGGTCACTGACCCACATCGGGGCCTGGGGGGCGAAAATGTAATAATAATTATAATAATAATACCTGTAATAATAATAATAATAATAATAATAATAATAATAATAATAATAATAATAATAATAATAATAATAATAATAATAATAATAATAATAATAATAATAATAATAATAAAGAACCACAAAGAAATACAAAATGAAAAAAAAATCAAAAGTGAGGAACAATATATGTATGTTGTGTTGTCAATAGTAAGAGAAACAATTGAGATCCTGCAAAAGTCAGATCAGCAACCTGGGACTTGGTCACAATTTTCATGATGCCATGTGGCAGCAAGATCTACCATAGACAACACATTATGCTTCCAATATCTTCCCAGGCGGTAGTACCTCCCTGTTTGGTAATACCCCTTCTCTCAACTGCCTTTTAAACCTAACAAAGTTTGCCCTTCTGAATTCTGGGACTTTAATGAAAATATCCTTATGACTGACAATAAGTTCTACTTTGACTCTCACTTCTTTGTGGTTGCTGTTAGCTAGTTCATTCATTATCTCGACATTACTAATGAGGTTTTCTCTGTTTGACAGAACCAAATCGAGTGTATTATTATTCCGGGTGGGTTCGGCTATATGTTGACTTCGGAAACAGTCCTGAACTGTTTCAAGAAAATACTCTGATTCTGAGTTATCCGTAATGTCGTTCCAATCTAAAGTCCCGTATTATACAGACTTTGCTATATCTGGATGTCTTATGTATTTCATCCCAAATAAGTTGTTCATTAACCCTATCGACATTAGGAAGCCTATATATTACTCCTATGATTAATATTTCCCCACCATAAGTTAATTCGATCCAATTTGTTTCTGTATTATGTTCAGTTTTTATTTCCTTATTGATTTCACATTTCAAATTATCTTTTTACATAGACTGCGACCCATCTCCTTTCCTAATCTGTATTGTAACCTTTAATTTGGTATTTGGTATCCATTTTTTGGTGAATGGATATCGATTTTTTTGGTACATACCATCGTCCGGATTTGATCCATTTTATTTCTCATAATTCCACTGTTTGCAAAGTAAACATTTCAGTTAGTCGTGATGTGAGTCTTCTCATTGTTGCATTTATGTTTTAACTCCCTACCTAATTTAGCTTTGTCATCATTCCTATCACTAATTCTCTGTAACTTCTCATTTTGTTTATCCATGCCCACTGCAGTTCCTCGACCCCTGTGCTTATATGTTCCCCTAGCATTTTAAAGACTTTGAAATCTTTTGAACTGCTCTCTCGAAAGAGCCAGCCAGGGTTGTCACCCCATCCCTAGATAAATGTACCCCATTCCTAGCATAAAGGTCTCTTCTTCCATAAAAGCTGTCCCAGTTGTCACTTGACAACAATTCATTGCCAACTCTCCTTCGAGACAGGACACCATTTATGATAGGGATCCACCCCTTCCTCCTAATCTGGTCAATAGCTGCCTTGAATTTATCATGGAGCTCCTTACTCCTACACCGGCCAATATCATTGCCTCCTTCACTGAAGCAGATAATGGGTTTGTTCCCATTACCAGACATGATATTGTACATCCAGTCAACTATATCCCCCACCCCAGTTCTTGGCAAATACACTTGTATCCTATTTCTGTTTTTGGCACAGAAAGCTCTATCTAGGTATATCACCTAAGAATCCCCAACAATTAAGGTTTTTGTACCTTCCTTGTATCAACATTGTTCTTGACTGTTCTACCGTTCATTTTGTCTAACAAAGTATTAAAAAAGTTAGTACACTTAGCTGTTGTCGTTACTTGTTGTCTTTTCCTACCACAAGTTTGGTCGTTCTTCTCCTCACGACCCTCCATTGGCCTGTGTTGCCATCATACACAGATTCTTCCCGTCTCGTATCTCCCCCCTTCATCCTCATCCTCGCAATCACTTCCTTAAACCTTAAGTTTTCGTCATTGACCTTCACTAGCTCTGCCTTCAAGGAGGCACAGAGCTAAAAAAAGGAACACTACAACCTATGAACACCCATAAAACTCTAAAAAACCTGGAACTTCCTCACAATACCCAGAGAATGGGACTTTCTCACAACACCCAAGGAACAATGCAACCTGGGATTTTCTCACAGCACCCAACGAACACTACAATCTCGGAAGTTTCTCACTACGGCCAGAGAATACTACAACACTAGGGTGTGTCATACGGAGGCGAATTTTTTTTTTTTGAGTTTGAATAATCGGCCCATGGTATTAATGATGTAGTTCTATGTGCAGAATCATGTGATATCTTCAGATTTGAAAAGTTTTCATTTTTTGCTAGGTAAATTTTAACTTGAAATCTTATGAAAATTCAGTATTCCCACCCTTTTACCAACACCACTAAATAGCTTATTTAAAGTAAAGTAAATGTATCAGGTTAATTTATTAGGATGAAAATGATCCAGAATAGTGAAACGAATGATCTTGACACATTTATTAAATTTAATATTCCTTTAGAAAACAAAATCATCAAATACAAAAACCGGTTTTACTACTACGACCCGGTGTTGCTGCACACCATAGAGAACATGTCTTTCTTGCTTCTGTTTCTACTCATCACTTCCCTGCTGACCACCTGAGCTCGGATGTAGCCTTCCCTCCTCTCCTGGCTGTACACGTGACTGCTGGCCTCGCTCACTTGCTGTACACAACGCTCTATACTCTGGGTGTGCGAGGGCCAGGCAGGGACATGCATGGGGTTGTCCAGGAAAGCTCTGACTTGAACATTGGTGAGGCTGCAGGTAAGAGGGGGCTCACTGCCAGCCTGGATGTTATCCAGATCTATGAGATCAGTGAGGGTCTTGGCACCTAGATTGACTTCAGGAGTCTTCCTGACCCTGAAGGAATCGTCACCAACTGATTCGTCATGCCCAGATCCTCTCATAAGTCTCATATCCAAGATCTTTTTGACTGCCACTCTTCTCTCCTCCTCATCCTTACTGCAGAGCATTGTCTGCAGAACTGCCTCGGGATGAGCATACCAGGAAGATCTCCTCACAGTCTGCTCCACAATCTGAACAACCTTCCTTGGCTGACTCCTCAGGAGCTCAAGCTGGAAGAGAACATGCCTCGGACCTTCGGAGAACGATGACTTGACCTTGGTGTTGAACAAATTTGGCAAGTAGACACTCACGATGAATTGGACAATAAGTCTCAGGTTGTGAAGCTGGTTCTCTTTCAGTTTATGATGAGCGACCCAAATTCTGCAGAACCTGAGAGCCGTTGTGAGCCACCTAGAATGTGAGACTGGACCTATCTGCAGGTAAGCAAGTCTATCAGGCATGACCCCAGGTTTGATGGCACTGCAAATCATGTAACCATAGCACTGGTCAGTACTCAGGTCGTCAATGACAGTATGTGCAAGCTCAACGAGTGGAGGGCCAACTGTGATTTTTTCAAAGCTCGGATTTATTTCTAACTCAGTGGCAGAGTCCAGCATCTTGCCAAGAGGACCAGACCATCTGTTGTTTGAAAGAGTCTTGCCATCCAGCTCCTGGATCAGATGTCTGAGTGGCAACTCGTTGGTGTGGAGGTCACAAACAATCCAGACCAGCTTCCTCCCAATCTTCCGCTTTATCCACTGTATGACCCCCCCTTGCCACCCTGTGTTCGTGTTGGTGCTGTCCCCTCCAATTGCCTGCAGGGTCTGGTCTACGTTCCTCTCTCTGAGCCAGTTCACAATGTTATCTGCCACTATCTCAGCTGGTTTCCTGATGTCATCTTTCTCTGGAGTGAAATGCCACAAATACTTCCCTCCTGGTTCACTGCAGCAGGAGTAGTGTGCCTCCTTCACCATGGCAGGGAACAACTTGTCAGAATCTCCAACTTTCATGAACACTTTAGTGTCATCCCTTCTCCCATCAAAGAACAAACAATTGATTCCATTTTCTCTTATCCCCTTATCAAACTCCTTTTCTAGGTTACTGACAAGTTTCTCCTGAGCTCTCCTTACTTTGTTATGATCTATCACCAGGTGAACATCATCAGGTGTTATCAAACCACCGTCAATCCAAGCAGCTGTTGTTATCTCTGCAGTTTCTCTGAGACCAGTGTGGTGTCGCATGCTGGCCAGAGCTATGCTCGGATATCTTTCCTATTTCGAATCTTATGCCTGGAAGGTTTGGGATCATTATTTTCTGGGTTAGGGACAAAGTCACCATTCTCCTGGTCAGCACTCGGATCAGCCATGGGGAAGTCATTAAACTCTGAATCAGCTTGACTCCAATCATCGGCCTTTTTTACCTCACCCTGGGCCTTCTCAAGTCTCTTTTCCTCGGCAACTCTTCTCCTCTTCTGTCTCTCTGTGGCAGCCTCCTGTCTCTTGGACTCCGGAATATCTTGGCTAGAAATCATGAGAGCCCCTATACTGCCAGTCTTCTCTCTCTGTGCTTTGACAAATGCCAGTTCGATCACAGGAATCTTCAGTTCACGCTTGCAAATACAGGAGATGTGGGCCTCGGATTTACAGTCACGATCGCATCCAAACTCAGGACAGAGAACAATTGGGCACTTGCAAGTAATTATGTCAAATAACTGGTCCAGTTGCTTGGCAAAGCTGTCCTTAACTGCAAGTTTTCCTCTCCCAAGAGAGATATCTCTTACCTTTTCCCAACTGGCTAGCAGTCTCTCACTAATCTTCTTCTGACTTGTTATGACTGGAGGCTTGATCTGAGCGTTAGCCAGAGTGTACTGTGCCAAGACAGCTTTGGTCATATCACTGGTAATGTCTTTGTTTGTGTAAGTTCTTTGGTTCTTTTCACTGATTTGCCTGATTAAAACACCGTATCTCAAAGCATCTTTCAATGTAGGCAACTCCGACTTCAGGAGCTCTCTCCCAGACCCAAGATAGTGACTGAGATGGCTGGATTTTTGGTTCCTCGTCCTGACACAAGCAGCCATCGCAAATATTATCAACTTATAAATGCATCAGCATCTGAAACAGAAAAAAATATTGTTAGTTGGGTTGTTAAAGAATGAAGTCAGAAAGCAATGTTCACTATTTAATTGTAATGCACTAATGCAGCTGTACGTTAGATTTTCGATAAATTTCACGCTAAAATTTACCTAGCAAAAGGTTGCAAAATATTGAAACTGAAATTATTTTCTGTTTATATACACTAAAATCTACCAAAAAAGTGATGGGCCATTAGTTTTAGCTGATCTTCCCTCCTATGACACACCCTACTACAACACTATACACAGAGACCGGAACTTTTTCACACCACTATATTCTGTATAACTGTTGTGCCGCCATACTGAGCCGTTATGATTGTGACGAGGGTCCCTGGGTGTTGCGAATACAGCATACTGTATACTAAACTTTTGGTACATAAGTTGCCGGTGATGCACCAGCCTTCGTCTCTGCCCCATCTGTAAAGTCAGGTCCTCATTTACATTTGGGTGGTCCGCGATCTAACCAGCGACCATTAGAAAAGGAGGCGAGTATTTTATCCACCTGGCCGCAGGAAGCGTTAATAGATGTTATAATTTGGTATTAGTATAACAAGTTATATGGCAACAGAGTATTCTGATAGCTTATATAATAACAGTATTAGTGTGACAGCATATATGACAGCTGAGTATATTAACAGTGTATATATAATCATATTATTAGTATGGCAACATATATGAAAACCGGGTCTACTAATAACTTATGAAATCATAATATTTGTGCAACACTTATATGACAGCCGTGTATACTACTAGTGTATACAATCATAATATTAGTATGACACTTATATGGCAACAGAGTATACTAAGATAGTTATCTTTGGTACAGGAGTGGTGGAAGGGGCCGGGTGGTGGGGTAGGCCATGTTGTAAGCTGGCGCTGGTGCCAGCGTGCCAATTGGCCTGCCTGAAGGCTAGTCATCCCCCCCAGCTCACCCCAGCCTGCAGGGCCTCTCACGAGATAGACTTCTTCCAGTGCGTCAAGAAAACTGAGGTGAGTAATTTTATGCCCATGTTGCACGGTACAGCTGTGTGTGTGTGTGTGTGCGCCTACTTGTGCAAACGCAAGACTTAAATGTTCAGGCATACATAATTCCCATACACATACATAAGTTGTGCTTATATGACTTCCCTAAACATACATGGCTCCCCTACACATACATGACTCCCTCACACATACATGACTCCCGTACATATTTATGACTCCTCTACATATATATGACTCCCCTACACATGCTCCCCTACACATATATGACTCACCTACACATATATAACTCCCCTACACATATATGACTCACCTACACATATATGACTTCCCTACACAAAATGACTCTCCTACACATATATGATTCACCTACACATATATGACTCACCTACACATATATGACTCCCCTACACATATGTGACTCCCTTACACATATATGACTCCCCTACGCATACTGTATAGGACTCCCATACATATACATGACTCCCCTAAACATACCTGACTCCTTCACACATACATGACTCCCCTACACATACATGACTCCCCTACACATATATGACTCCCCTACACAAAAGTAAATTTGCTGATGACACTAAAGTAGGGCGTGTAATACTCTGACGAGGAGTCCGCTAAACTACAGGAAGATCTAAGCCAATTTTTCGAATGGTCTGAAAAATGGCAGTTGAAATTCAATGTGGACAAATGTAAAGTACTCAGTCTAGGAGATGTAAACAGAGTAACCGGATACCAGATGAACAACGATGATATAGGGAAATCCGACTGCTAGAAAGAATTAGGAGTAATGACAAGTAGGAATCTTAAGCCAAGTAAACAATGTGTATTTACTCGAAGGAAGGCTAATAAAGTCCTTGGGTTCATGCAAAGGAGTGTTAGTTACAAGACTAGCGAGGTTATCCTAAAACTATATCTTGCGCTTGTGAGACGTCACTTGGATTATGCAGTTCAATTCTGGTCACCGTATTACTGAATGGACATAGAATCCCTAGAAAGAATTCAGAGGAGAATGACAAGACTAATCCTGGGCATTAGGAACCTTGAGTACAGAGACAGGTTAAAGCATCTTAATTTATACTCCTACGAGAGACGTTGAGTGAGGGGCGATATGATAGAGGTGTATAAATGGAAGTCAGGGCTAAACAAAGGGGACATTACAAAGGTACTCAAACTATCCAACCAGGAGCAAACTCGTAACAATGGTTTTAAATTAGACAAATTTAGATTTAGGCGCGAAATAGGCAAGCATTGGTTTGGAAATAGAGTAGTGGACGATTGGAACAAGTTACCAAACATCATCATTAACTCGAATACGCTGGATAGCTTCAAACATAGGTTGAGTGGATATATGAGCAATAAGGGTTGGGTGTAATGGGACTGCCCAGTATGGGCCAATAGGCCGCTGCAGCTTCCTCCATTCTTATTTTCTTAAGTTCTTATGTATATTACTCCCCTACACATACATGACTCTCCCACACATACATGACTCCCCTACACATATATGACTCCCCTACACATACGTATATTACTCCCCTACGCATACATGACTCCCCTACACATACATGACTCTCCTACACATACTTGATTCTCCATACATACATGACTCCCTCCGCATACATGACTCCCTCCGTATACATGAATCCTTCACACAAATACCTGATTTCCCCACACCTACATGATTCTACACACATACATGACTCCTCCACACATACATGACTCCTCCACACATACATAACTCCTCCACACATACATGGCTCTCCTACACATATCTGACTCCCCTACACATACATGTGCGTGTGCTGTGGGAGTCCTGCTGTGGTGCTGTAGAGTACTGCCGTGAGCCGTATGCTGTGGGAGCCCTGCCGTGAGCCGTGTGCTGTGGGATCCCTGCCGTGTGCCGTGTGCGTGTGCTGTTGGAGTACTGTTGTGGTGCTGTAGGAGTCTTGCCGTGATCCGTGTGAGTCCTGCTGTGGTGCTGTAGGACTCCTGCCGTAAGCCGTGTGAGTCCTGCTGTGGTGCTGTAAGATCGTAAGCCGTGTGCGTGTGCTGTGGGAGTCCTGCCATGTGCTTGTGCTGTGGGAGCCCTGCTGTGTGTGTGCTTGTGCTGTGGTAGTCCTGCTGTGCTGTAGGAGTACCCGTGAGCCGTGTGCTGTAGGAGTCCTGCCGTGTGCTGTGGGAGTCCTGCTGTGGTGCAGTAGGATTACTGCCGTGAGCCGTGTGCTGTAGGAACGTGAGCCGTGTACTGTGGGAGCCCTGCCATGTGCGTGTGCTGTGGGAGTCCTGTCGTGTGCGTGTGCTGTGGGAGCCCTGCCGTGTCCCGTGTGCGTGTGCTGTGGGAGTCCTGCCGTGGTGCTGTAGGAGTACCGTCGTGAGCCGTGTGAGTCCTGCCGTGTGCTGTGGGAGTACTGCTGTGTGCTGTGGGAGTCCTGCCGTGAACCGTGTGCTGTGGGAGTACTGCCGTGCGTCATGGGAATGCTGCCGTGTGCCATACCAGTGTTGTGTGTTTTAATTATAAAATAGTTAAATCTAACCTTATACGTTGTTAATACCAACCCTATTATTCTATTGGAAATAGCATAACACATGACTCCCTCACACATATATGACTCCCCTACACATACATGACTCTCCATACATGCATGACTCCACCACACATAAACGACTCTCCCGCACATACAGGACTCCTCTACACATACCTGATTCCTCCACACATACTTGACTTCCTACACATATATGGCTCTCCAATTACATACATGACTTCCATACACATAAATGACTCCCCTACACATCCATGACTCCCCCACACATACATTGCTTCTCTACACATACATGACTCCCTTACACATATATGACTCCCCTACACATACTGTATATGACTATCCTAGATCTAAGAACATAACCACAAGAAAATAAGGAGTCTGCAATAGGCCGGTTGGCCTATGCATGGCAGCTCTTATCGAGAGTTACTACCACTCTCTACCATCCATGAATCTATCTAGCCTCCTTTTAAAACTTCCAACGTTCCAGCACTTACTACAAAGTTGCTAAGCTTGTTCCACCTAAACTTATCCAACATAAATCCGTTGCTACAAGTCCTATCCTGCTCGGATATGATAAGAACTTTATCTACTGTATATGTCCTTTATTGATTCCTTTCACCCACTTAAATACTTCTATCATATCTCCCTGCACTCTTCGTCTTTCTAGGGAATGCAAGTTTAGTTTCTTTTACCTATCTTGATAAGGAAGGTTTCTAAGTCCCGGAATCATTTTCATCATTCTTTGCTGTACCGACTCCTGTGAATTGATGTACATTCTATAATAAGGACACCAGAACTGAACCGCATAATCGAGGTGCAGCCTGACTAGCGCAAGATATAGTTGCAATAAGACCTCTGCACTCTTATTACTTACACTTCTAGATATAAAACCTAATACTCTGTTTGCCGTATTTCGAACATTAACGCACTGTTTTCTAAGCCGTAGGTCCGGGCTTACAAGTACCCCTAAATCTCTTTCACAAATCGACTTCTCTAGGTTGATGTTGTTAAGGCTGTATACATTGACAGTATTTGTTCGTCCAATATTAAGTGCGCTGCACTTGCTGGTGTTGAATTTCATTTGCCATTTTTCTGACCACTCCTGCAGTATATTTAAATCCTCCTGTAGTGTATTTGTATCCTGCCCTGAATTAATCTGCCTCCCAATTTTGGTGTCATCCGCAAACTTGCTTATGTCACTGCTGATCCCAGTATCTAGATCGTTTATGTAGATTATGAACAAGAGTGGGCCCAGTACTGACCCCTGGGGAACCCCACTGGTTACACAGCCCCACTTAGATTTAACACCATGTACGCTGAACCTCTGTGTTCTATCAGTGAGCCATGATTTTATCCAATTTAAATATTTTCCCTCGATACCACGAGCCTTAAATTTTCTCATAAGCCTCTGATGCGGTACTCTGTCAAACGCTTTGCTAAAGTCTAAGTAAATAACATCGTAATTTTCGTCATTATCTACTACCTCGAAGACTTTCAGCAGATTTGTTAGACAAGATTTTCCCTTTGTAAACCCATGTTGAGAGTCGTAGATTAATTTGCTTTTCTCTAAATGCGATCGGATGCTATTTGCTATAATTGATTCAAGAAATTTCCCGACTACTGACGTCAAACTAATCTGCCGGTAATTTGATGCTGATGCGCTGTCTCCCGTTTTGAATATGGATACTACATTTGCCTGTTTCCACAAGTCTGGCACAACTCCCGTGTCTACTGATTTTGTAAATAAATTTACGAGGGGTCCGCTAAACTGTTCCTTACACTCTTTCAAAACTCGAGGGAAAATATCATCCGGCCCTGAGGATTTTGTTTTCTTTAATTATTTATCTTCTTAAGAACATCCTCTTTTCTGATAGTGATGTTCTTTAATTTCTCTTCTTCATTTCCCCTAAATATCAGTTCCACCTCTGGAATTTCCTCGTGAATTTCTTCTGTGAAAACTGATAAGAAGTAGCTGTTTATGCTTTGCTTATTTTCTCACTGTCATCGATCACTTCCCGCTTCTCTGAGTTTAAAGGCCCCACTTTGTCCTTGACCTTTGTCCTATATACCTGGAAACATCCTTTGGGATTCGCCTTGGGTTCTCTTGCTATCCTGATTTTGTACTCCCTCCTTGCCTTCCTTACATTTTCTTAACATTCCTAGATAGTTCATTATACCTATTTCTGAGCTGCTCCTCCCCTTCCTTTAATTTCTTAGAAATTCCTTTCTTTATTCCCATGTCATGTTTAAGTTTTCTGGTCATCCACCTCGGCTCATTCTTATTTGACCTAATTCTTCTGTACGGTATATTTTGTTCTTGTGCTTTACGTTGTGTCACCTGTGACCTCACCCGTTCCTACTGTCGTTACCCCCCACACTAAGACACACTACTGGATTGGTACCCTCCCCTGACAAAACCCTATCTATCCTCTCAGCTACATGCCCTATCCTAGCCCCAGGAAAACACACCTTAGTCCTACATTTCCTACCTCTTGCACAAAAAGTCCTATCTAAGAACCTCACCTAGCTGTCCCCAACGACCACGACCTTACCACTGGGCAGGGTTTGAACAACTGCTCTTCGTCCTGCCTCTTCTCTTCCTTGCCAGCTTCCTTCAACACTTGGTAGGGGTTACTGCACTCCACACCCTGGTCAGCTTTCCTAAGTCTGAACCACTCTCCACGCCTGCTCTTCCTTTGCAGGACACCTACCTGAAGGAGTTCAGTCCTGAGGGCTTCGATCTCCCCCTTTAACACGTCTATCTCTCTCCTCAACTGCTCCAGCTGACTTAACAGAGTGGCCAGGGGGTCGTCTTTCCTCACACTCCGTCCCTCTTCCCCCACAACACAACGATCCACGGCGGCCATTTCCTATGGTCACTAACACGAGCTTTTAGAGTCACGTCCTTCTCCAAGCTAGGTCAGGTATGACTCCCCTACACATATATGATTTCCCTACACATATATGACTTCCATACACATAAATGACTACCCTACACACATATATGACTCCCTTGCACTTTTATGACTACCCTACACATTCATGACTCTCCACACATATTTGACTCTCCATAGACATACAGGACTCCCCACACATACATGACTTCCCTACACATACATGATTCTCCATGCTTTACTGATGAGTGTATGTGTGTGTGTGTGAGAGAGAGAGAGAGAGAGAGAGAGAGAGAGAGAGAGAGAGAGAGAGAGAGAGAGAGAGAGAGAGAGAGAGAGAGAGAGAGAGAGAGAGATATCTGTACACTAACAAGGTCCGTGTGGTGCAGGAGGGGGCTGCGTGTTGTGCTCGTACACAGTCTTACCGCTGTCGGGCGTCCTGCGAGGCCGTGTTTGCCGCCCGCACGCCTTCTAGGCACCTGAGACACCAGCTGACTAAGGACTGCCGCGCTCACGCCCACGTCACCCGCTGCGCCCACGTTCTCACCAGAACCACACCCGCGCATCGCCCAGAGAGAAGTGAGTAGCATACCAGCTTTGATACAGTAAGTTAATCGTTTGTTTCCCTCCTGACAGATATGATGTACAGTATGATGGATTATATCATGAGGATTATGGTAAGGTAACACTATGTGATTCTCATGTGTATAAAGTTTGGTAAATCCTCTCACTGTTGTCTGTAGTTCCAATTAATGTATTGTTAATGAGGCGCCAAGTAGCGACTCAGAAACTAAATGATAATGAACGTAATTACAAATGTCAGTAAATTTCTTAACATCGCGAGATGAACAGTAATAATCATGCAGTTTGAGGATGGCCTGCCCGAGGGTCAACTAGGTGTGAACTTGTTTACGGTGTAGAAACTGACGCCAAAACAACAACCACGCCCGAAGTTAACGAGTTGCATGGCCCTATCCTATAGTGAGTTACTGTCAGACCAAATCTATGCAGACCAGGAGAATGGCGCACATATGGGGAGGCGCTACCGTTAGACCTATCACGATCAGTACACCACACGTGTGACTCCCAAGCACATGATAACAATGGACAAAGGCCAGGCACACCCATATGAGTAATGATAAGGAGGCGCCAAGGTAAGCCAGGCTACGACAAATACACCACACCCCGTGATTCCCAAGCACATGTCAACAGCGGTGCCAAATGTAGACATTACAACTCAATGTCAAGGAATAATCCGAGAAGACCGGACAACTCTCCAACTGCAATGGCTAACCATTATCCCGGGGTGCACCGTCCTGTTGGAATGTAACAGGTGCACTATCCTTTTACAATATGCGGGTTGCACTCTCCAGTTGGAATATGAGGGGTGTACCGTTCTGCTTGAATATGAGGGATGCACTGCCATTTTGGAATATAATGGGTGTACCGCCCAGTTGGAATATGAGGGGTGTACCCTTCTGCTGGTATATGCGGGATGGATCGTTCTGATGGAATATGAGGGGTGTATCACCTTGTTGGAATATGAGGGGTGTACCGCCCAGTTGGAATATGAGGGGTGTACTGCCCAATTGGAATATGAGGGGTGTATAAAGGGTGGAGGCGGCATGCCGCGCGCTCCCAGTACTGTCAGGTGAAGGCAATCCTCCCCTGCGTAGGCATATTTATCTAGGCTGGTCGCGCGCCGGGAGGCACGCCTGTGAAAAAGATTAATATCGAGATGTAATATTAATCTTCTTTCATCCCACTGGTTTGCACTGTTTGCATTCATCCATAGCAAACCTGTGTGATGAAGTGAAGCTATTATTTTATTTTCAACCATTTAGTACAATAAAACTACGTTTCAATGAACACCACTTATCATTAGCATCAATTATTCTGATCATGGCACGAACCTGGTACCCTGAGTACAGGGGGAATTCTGTGCATTTTTACCTTGCAGACTGATCATTAGATTCCGCTGAACAACATTAACTTATTCATGCTAGTTCTACTATTGGCAGCTTTGACAGATACGTTTCGTGCTGTGAACTGTTTGCCTGCTTATGTATATCTCACCTGTAGATAGGTCTCAGCTACTGCTTTGATTAGCAATACAAGATGATTGTTGAGAGGATCGCTTTCTGACATGTGTATTGCCAAGCCTGGGAATATATTTTTTTCTGACTTCTACTGTATTGTACCATTTTTCCAGCGTTCGTGGAAGCGGCAGACAAGTATCAAAAGTTTTTCTTATGAATTTATATGCTTGTGGAGAGTAAAAGTTCAAAGTGAGAGCAAAACTTCTCAAGGCAGGGGCATATTGTGCATGTACTGGCTCACTGCTATTCTTAGCAATCTGTCACTCCACCAGCACAGGATTCTAAAACAGTCAGACTGCCTTCACTCACTAGGTTTTTTCTTTTAATACACTAATCACAGAACACAAGTCGGCATTTTTCTTTTTCAGTCATCATGTTTTCTGTTGCAAGTTAATTTTTTTTCCTAGACTACACAAGTTTTTCCTCTAATTTCCTCTTCATCACTTTCGATGGGGAATTTGTCAAATTAGCTTCTAGGTGATTTTCTGCTACAGTAAGAGTGGAAGAGTTTTGGGGGGCTTCCTATTATTTGTCTTTTTCTGTAGGTGAGCAGGGAAAGCCTCAAATATACTAAGAGTAGCATTTTCTCGTAATCTGACGCAAGACAATGAAGTCCTGTCAAAATTGTCAGGGGACAAAATGTTTAGAGCATAGGCGTGCTTGTTTGCCTGGTGTGTAGTTGTCTCTTAGTAGAGCCCAAACCCTTTTTTGCCTTCTGCCCGGGTTTTTCGGCAGCCTGTGAAAAAAGATTAATATCGAGATGTAATATCAATCCTCTTTCATCCCATGTGTGTATGTAAGAAAGACCTTCCTGTTTACTATCAAGTACATTCGTTCTGGGAAGCAAACTAAAAACAAGATTAAAATTTAACTTACTGGTGAAATGTAATAGACGGATCAGACTTCTTGTTAGCCTTTTCATTGTACCCAAATGCAATACAACTGGAAGGCACTGCAGAATACCGAATTACAGCTGGGTAGATACCGCAGCCACAACCTTTAACACTCACTGCTGAGTTAGTATTGAGCATGTTGAAAGTGTGTGGGCCGTGAGAAGAACAAGCTTGACCTGACCTGAGAGCAGCAGCTTACAGCAAGATGGCCACCAGTCAGGTCGCTGGCTTCAATCTATCAGGCTGATGCCATCTCCACCCTTTATACCTCCATGGGTGTGCCCTTCTACTGGAATATGAGGGGTGTACCGCCCAATTGGATTATGAGAGGTGTACCGCCAGTTAGAATATAAGGGGTGTACTGATCTGTTGGAATATGAGGGGTGTTCCGCCCGTTTGGAATATAAGGGGTGCACCGTTCTCCTGGAATATGAGGGGTGCACCGCCCTGTTGGAAAACACAGGGTGCACCGTCCTATTGGAAGATGAGGGTTGACCATCCTGTTAGAATATATGTGGTAGATCATCTTGTTATAATATAATTCTGTGGTGTAATGGTCAGCATCCTCGCCTCGCAAGCGAGCGAATCCGAGTTCGATCCTCGGGCAGCGTGAAACTATGGACAAGCTTGCTTAAGCCTTTTCCCTCTGTCTACCCAGCAGTAATTGGGAACCTGGATGTTAATCGATTTGCGGTTCGAATTCTGGGGTAATGGTTAGCCAGTGCAGTTGGCGAGCTGTCCAGTCTTCTCGGACTATTCCGTGACACTGGGTCATGCAGCTCGTTTACTTAGGGTGTGGTTGTTGTGTTGGCGACAGCTTAACAAATTCACGCCTAGGAGGCCCTTGGGCCAGCCATCCTCGATTTCGAGGGGCTTCCATTATTATAATATAAGTGGTACATCATCCTGTTAGAATGTAAGTGGTGCATCATCTTGTTATAATATAAGTGGTGCATCATCCTGTTAGAATGTAAGTGGTGCATCATCCTGTTGTAATATAAGTGGTGCATCATCTTGTTATAATATAAGTGGTGCATCATCCTGTTAGAATGTAAGTGGTGCATCATCCTGTTGTAATATAAGTGGTGCATCATCTTGTTATAATATAAGTGGTGCATCATCCTGTTGTAATATAAGTGGTGCATCATCTTTTTATAATATAAGTGGTGCATCATCCTGTTAGAATGTAAGTGGTGCATCATCCTGTTGTAATATAAGTGGTGCATCATCTTGTTATAATATAAGTGGTGCATCATCCTGTTAGAATGTAAGTGGTGCATCATCTTGTTGGAATATAAGTGGTGCACCACCCTGTTGCATTATAAGTGGTGCATCACTCTGCTGTAATATAAGTGGGGCATCACTCTGCTGTAATATAAGTGGTGCATCACTGCTGTAATATAAGTGGTACCGAAGAATTCACCAGGACCATCTGATTTTGGACATATTGCAACCAGTGTTACTAAGCTACCACCAGTGCTAACACTTCCGTTATATAATTAAATTTTGATCGGACAGCTTAACCATTGCACTTGGAGTCTAATGAAATTTTAGTTCACGAAAGTATGAAAACTTTTAGTCGTCACGACAACCGCTTAGAGAGTTTTTGAAGCCTATGCCCGATACATTGCCTCAAAACGGACTGATCCTGTTCAGGAATAGAAACAAATAAATAAAGAATAACAAAGATCTAAAGTTGAAAGTGAAGGTTCCAAGTGTTCCCTGAAGAAGGCAGTGATGAGTAGGGAAACACCGGGTAACACTGAAGTCCATTTATTAACGGATAGGAGAAATACAAGTAGTGATTAGCGTGTGCCGTGCACGACCCACGGAGTCAGACTGAGGCTGCATTGCCATATGGCATCCTCGGGGCAATGTTGCCACATAACACGTGCAGTGTTGCCACGTAATTACATATGTAAATGCTACTCGGCACAGTAACTTAGATACATAATCTACAGAAAACCGCAAAA